>NC_050446.1:29325641-29625641 GCF_903995425.1 Onychomys torridus | reverse complement strand
AAGCCATGGCAATCAACGGAGAAAACCACACAATAGCTGGATCTGTGGGAATGGTCACTGAGCTGTTGACATTCCCGAGTAGGAGTAAGGGAAAGAAAGGTATCAAAACCCTCCAGGGATTGCCAGACCTGCAAGGGATTTGGGAAGATAGAGTATCCAGGAAGTGGAAGGTTAACTGAAAGCAAGCTCCATCATGTAGTTTCCATGAGGTTGTCGTAGGTGATGGGTGGTACTCTGCAATGATGCAGCTCCTTTGAGCCCCATCCCCCCCAACTCCTGTCACCCCTCACCAGTGCTCTAATAAACTCATCGGCTCACTTAGACTTAGGTAGAATTGAATTAACTAGGTCCTATTTGAAGTGAACATATATTGGGAAAATTAGTTAATACATATGCAGCTATCATTAAATTCTGCTAACACCTAAAACATCTGCACATATTCAGTACAATGAGCTGAGCTAGTTTTTATAATTTTTTAGCCACCTTATAGATTTACCATAGGCAACAGTTGCTAATATAAAGAAATCTCTTAATTCTAGATGTTTCTTAAAATTTTTCAACATATAAGTACATATATTGAAAAACATTTAGTGTTGCTGGTTTGCTTTCCAACCAACCAGTACACTCCTAACTTCAAATCTAGCTAGAGACATTTCACTGTGAATCACACAAAGGACTCCCAACATTCATCTGAGCTGGCAGTCAACCAGTGCTGCCCTAACTTTCACTTGCACCTTGTCGCGATACCTCCCCACTCCCACCACCTGCTTGTGCTATTTTTACCAGTGTAATACTGGATACTGTGGATTGCCATGACCACAAGCAAGACTACCAGGCTACTTATTCCACCTTCTAATTGCAATAAAAAGGAAAAAATTATCAGTTAACACTCATGCCCAATGTGTTTGCACTGTATCATGCATGTCCCACCCTGCCCCATTCATGTTTAGATAGATTAGTCAAATAGGCCTGCTGTCCTTTCGAGGAAAAGTAAATTTGAACAAAAGGGCATACGGAGAACTGTGACAATTGACAGATTTGAGAGATGCTTCTGTAAGACAATAATACCCTTACCTGCCAGGATGTGACCAGGACAGGGGTGCAGGAACTTTGCCCTCAGTTCTTGAAAGCACCCAACCTGAGAGACTCCAAGCAGAATCCAAGTTGGCTTTCTACTGTGATAATGCCATGACCACAGCAACTTGGGGAAGCCAAGGCAGAAACTCAGGGCAGGAGGAAGCAAAACCAAAATAGGCCGTGGTGGGATGCTGCTTGCTTGGCTTCCTTCCTCCTCATGGCTTGCTCAGTCCGGATATTTTTTTCCCTCTCTCTCTCTCCCTCCCTCTCTTACACACACACACACACACACACACACACACACACACACACACACACACACCCTCCCTCCTCTCAGGGTTTCTCTGTGTCACTTTAGATCTTGTTCTGGAACTGGCTCTTTAGACCAGGCTGGCCTCCAACTCACAGATCCACCTGCCTCTGCCTCCAGAGTGCTGGGATTAAAGGCGTGTGCTGCTGCCGCCACCCCGGCACCGCCACCACCACCATCTGGCTGAACCTGATTTCTTAATATATTAAGATGCCCCAGGAGCATATCTATGCAGGATGGCACTACCTACAGCAGACTGGGTCCTCCCATAAATCAAGAACATGCTTCACAGACCTGCCTATAGACCAATCTGACAGAGGTTCCCTCTTTCAAAATGACTCAATTTTGTCAAGCTAACAAAAATTAAACAGGACAATTGACCCCTTGCCAATCTGACATACAAACACATCACTCTTTAGTCCATGATCAGTCCTTGTCTATCACCCAAATATCATGTCGATATCACAATATAAAACACAATATAACTTTTTGGTCTTTAAATATTTGAACACTTCAGTAAACGTCTAAGCTGTCTTTAAAAAACCAACACCTCCTAACCATGGGTATCTTATGGGTAAATAAATACTTAATATGCTGGGCAGTAGTGGCACACCCCTTTAATCCCAGCACTCCAGAGGCAGAGGCAGGTGGATCTCTGTGAGCTTGAGGCCAGCCTGGTCTACAGAACAAGATCCAGGACAGGCTCCAAAACTACACAGAGAAACCCTGTCTCATAACACCAAAAAAATGAAATAAAAATGTATTATTCCAAGAGGAAGAACCAAGAATTATGGCACAGTTCCAATCAAAGCAAAACCCAAGTCTTGAACACTGTATTTTAAAAAGCTGTGTCCAGTGTCTGGTTCTCACCATCCTCTGGCTCCAAAGGGCTTGGGAAGTTCCACTTCTGCTCTGTCATCTGCAGTACAAGCAGCTTGTCTCGTCTTAGGCTGGTTCCACTCCACACCTACCAGTCCTGGACTCTCCAATATACAACTGAGGCTGAGCCTTCACTGATGGCCTCTCCTAGCCTCACTTTCTCTCTATAACCTCTTCAATCTTGAGGTCTCCACTACAACTGAGGCAGCACCTTCACAAATGGCTTCTGGGCTAGGGAATCCATCCTGATACCAGGCTTCAGGTTCTATGACCCCTTCAATCTTGTAGCTTTTAACTCTGCCAAAACTAGTACCTTGTGGGGGACTTACACATTACTAAGTTGCCAGCTCTCCTCCCTCTGCTAGCTGCCTCCCTGGAGCCCTAAGGACCACAGCTTCTAGGTGCTTGAACCTGAAGAAATACTTCACCTCAATGATGCTGGTCTTTTCTTAACTGATTTCTCAAGCCCAGCTAACCAACATCAACTATCTCTGTAAAGCAAGGTTTCACCTCAGTGGTGCTGGTCTCTAGTTAAGCACGGCTGATCCCTCAGTTCTAGCTAACCAGAAACCAGATTCAAATGAGTAATTTGAGGGACTCAAACTTCCCTGAAACTTCAAACAGGGCTTCCATCATTTGCATTTCTATTAACATTCCTACCTCCCAAGTGCCCACAGAACAGTTTTGAATACTCGATGGCTTTCCTATCAAATATCTCCAAACACTTCAATAATCCCCCCTATGGGGAAACATATCCAGGTGTTACAGAAATACCCCAAGCTCCTGCTACCATTTTCTGTACTAGCCGGATTTCTTATTGATGTGATAAACACATGACTACAAGCAATTTGGGAAGGAAAGGATTTATTTGGCTTATACACAATGGTGGTTTGAATAAGATGTTCCCAATAAAGCTTGGGTGTTTGAATAGTCTGGTACCTGTTGGTAAGGATTAGGAAGTGTTGTCTTACTGGAGGTATGTCACTAGAAGCTGGCCTAAGGTTTCAAAGGCCTCCTTCC
Source organism: Onychomys torridus (assembly GCF_903995425.1). Classification (NCBI taxonomy): domain Eukaryota; kingdom Metazoa; phylum Chordata; class Mammalia; order Rodentia; family Cricetidae; genus Onychomys; species Onychomys torridus. Next base: position 29,622,355 of record NC_050446.1, on the reverse strand, counting down.
ATTCCCACTGTGTGATGACATATTTGCAATCTAAGAAATAAAGCTTGCCTGAAGATCAGAGGACAGCCAAGGTCAGGCAGTGGTGGCACACACCTTTAATCCTAGCACTCAGGAGGCAGAGGCAGAGATCCATCTCTGTAAATTCAAGGCCACACTGGGCTACAGACTAATCTAGTCTAAAAAAGAGCTGAGCCAGGTTGTGGTGGCACACACCTTTAATCCCAGCACTAGGAGGAAGGTTGAGGACAGGAACTAACTCTCTTGCAGGCTGAGGAGTTGAGGTGAGAGGTGGTGGCTGTGGCTTGCTGTCTGCTTCTCTGATCTTTCTACTTTCACTGATATCTGGCTCTGGGTTTTTATTATAAGATCATTTAGGACTTGAGCAACACCAGTGCACTTTGCTTCCTCTCTATGGATCAGGATCAGAGTTCTCAAACATGCCTGCTTACTGCTATGTTCTCCACGATGATGGCGATGGACATCAATACCTCTACAGCTGTAAATTCCACTTAAGCCTCTTTAAGTTGCCTTGGTTATAATATTTTATCATAGCAACAGATACACATGCCATGATCAGTCCCATCACTGAAGAAAACCAAGGGAGGAACTCAAGCAGAGCAGAACTTGCAAGCAGGAACTGGAGCAGAGACCACCATGAAGAACTCTACTTATTGTCTTACTCCTCATAGTTTGATCTGCTTGTCTTTCATGTGACCAGGGACCACATGCCCAAGGGTGGTACCACCCAAAGTAGGCTGGGCTGCCCACCTCAATCATTAACCAAGAAAATGCCCCCACTGACTTGCCTGCAGGCTAAACTGATAGTATTTTACCACTTTCCAAACTGGCACATAAATGAATGCAGTATTATACAACATCTTCTCTCACTATTTGATAACTACAGATTTAGAAGTCCATGGGACCCATAAAACAGAATAAACCAGAAACTTTATAAGGCAATACTGAGAAATGGGGAAGGGGGAAGAGAGGATCATATTATCCTTACTCAGATCTCAAACCACAGATGTCAAAATCAAGAAACAAAGTAAACACTAGAAATTAGTTTTTATACTTTTATTTTAAATAAAATACATTTTAATAGCCAGTTCAAATGGCAAAAATATGACAGCCAACTCTCAGTTACTCATGAGTTTTACTATATGAAACAGACTCAACAAGTAGGATTGCTGCTACTTCCAAGACTGTTAATAACACCCCAACCTCACAGCAGAGTGCCTTTATTTCTCATCTGCCAGTGTAGCTAAAAATGGAATTAACAGGTATTTGTTACATTTTAATTTAAAATTAGAAAAACTCATCAAATATACTTTGAATGTAAAACTAAACTTTCACTAAGGGCAGCAAAATATCAACAACTGACTGGTTTGAATTCTGTTAGGGCTATCCACAGAAACAATGTTTAAAATGGACTGAAAACAACTCCTAACACACTAACACAGGAAGCAAACTGCCAAACTCCACATTATTTTATAGGTAGAACTTTAGTGCCACATGCTTCTCCCTCAGACCAAAGTTCCCTGATATCACAGCAAGCACATAACAAGCTTAATGGTTCAAGAACAGTGTACTGAAGAACTTGAGAAAAGTCTACTGAGGATCTAGTTGTTTCATAGTATATGTGTGTACTATGAACAGCAGTAAAGCAATCAGAATCTTATAAATGAAAACTATGGTGGTTCATAGAAAAGTTGTCTAAACTGACCATATACCAAATATGAATAAAATTGTTCTCTGTAACAAGGACTGGCAAACTCTTAAATTAAGAGGCAAACATTGCTAGGCAATGGTGGTACACACCTTTAATCCTAGTACTCCGAGAGGCAGAGGGGGACAGATCTCTGTGAATTCAAGGCCAGACTGGTCTACAAAATCTATAAAGATGGTTCCAGAACAGCCAGGGCTGTTAAGAGAAACCCTGTCTCAAAAAGCCAAAAATAGGCAAATATTTGAGGATTGTATGTAGGCCTGCCTCAGATAAATTAACAGTCATCAAAATAGGAAAGGGACCAAATACAGCCTGACTTCCACAACACAACTATTTCTAGATAAGATAGGATGCCCTATTTTTCATCTGCTTCAAAGTATTTAAAAAAAAATTCTCAATGATTTTAAAACAAAGAACAGGAAGTGGGGCTGGGAAGACAGCTCAGTGGCTAAGAGCACTTGCTACTCTTCTGGATGATCCAGGTTCAATTCCCAGCACCCACATGGTAGCTCAGAACCATCTCGAGGATCTGATGGCCTCTCTTCTGGCCTCTGTAGATGCTACATGCATATGGTGCACAGACATAAATGCAGGCAAAACACCAACACACAAAAATAGTTTAAAAAACAAAAACTGGAGGCAAGACAGTTTGCTCTGTGCTATGACTAGAATACCCTGCTGTACTATAATCACAATGTTTCTTAGAAAATCCTTAGTCTATAAAGAAAAAAAGGCTTAGATACTTCTTATTCAATTATTCACAGAAGTAATTTTAATGATCTATTTGTTTCATGACATTATATTGAACATCCTAGGTATGTATCTTTTAAGAATCAAGGATCCCTTTTAGCCAGACATCTACAGCTGAGAGTGTAGGCAAAGTACTGAATGAATGTTGTTAATATTTATTAAAAACAGGGTCTTTAGTGGCCTTGAACTCCTGCTCCTCCCATCTCTACCCTCCAAGGCTAAAATTATAGACATGAGCCACCACCACCCCTTGATTATGTATATTAAAATAACCACTCATGTTGCTAGTGCAAACCAACTCCAGTACTGTTTTATGATAGAAAAGCTTCTCAAATCTGAAATTTGAAAGACATAGACTTTAATGGATACTTCCAAAGAGCAAATATAAAGCCAGGAACATAACAGATAGAACCATTAATTGAGTGATCAGAAACTGCAAAATCAATTAACGTGCCTATAATCCAAACATTTGGGAGGCTGAATCAAGTGTTGCTATGGGTTTGAGACTAACTGGTCTACACAGTGAGTTCTGGGCCAGCCTAAATTAGTTAGGATAATGAATGCAGGCTTCTGCCCCCAACCATGTGTCACCCCCAAATGCCTACAACTGCAGTTCTCTAGTCTGCTGACAGGGCTGACAAACTGGCTTGAGTCAACCATAATAATGAAATGAAACCCGAGCCTTGGTCAAAGCTGAAAGCAAGGCCAGAAAGTGGCAGTGTTATCGAATACTTCCACTGACTTCAGAACCAGCACTTCATTTTCAAATTTTTACCTTAAACCAAGTAAAACCCTCCAGTTAATATTTATAAAACATAACCTTGATTTACATATTTTAAAGACTCGACTTTCCCCCAGTTTTATGGGTTTTAAAACAGGTTCTTATTCTGTAGACCAGGTTGGACTTAGCACAAAGCAATCATCTGCCTCAGCCTCCCAAGTATTGCAATTATAGGCACAAGCTACCATGACCAGTGTCCAACTATTAAAATTTTAAATTATTGACTTTTTAATGACCCTTAAATATGTAAGTGGATTCTTAGCTACTTCCAAGTTGTACTGAAAAAACAGGAATCCAAAGGCATTGTCTGTTATTCAACAACTGTACTTTTAATCTTTGGATTTAAATTCTATTTAAAAACTGTATTAACCTGATTAAGTGAGCTCATTGCTCACTATTTGAAATGCAAAGACCCTGCAGTATTCAGCAGTAAAAATTTGCTGAAACAGAGCAACATCTTCAGTAATAAACTCAGTTTGAACATCAAAATCCACTATGTTCAGACATGAAAAATTAGATGCTTCTTTCTAAAAAATTTAAGATGGTTCAGCAGTTAACAAGACCATTTGTTGCCCTTTCAGAAGACATGGGTTTGATTCCCAACACCCATAGGCTAGCTCACACCTGTCTGTAACAATGCTGGTCTTCCCAGGGATCAGATGCCTTCTTCTGGCTGTCATCATGGGCACCAGGTATGTACATAGTACACATATACACATGCAGGCAGAACACTTACGTACAGAAAATAAGAACAAATTTTTTAAATTAATTTTATTTGTATGTGTGCACATATGTGTGCATTGCACATATAGAGGTCAAAGGACCACTCTCCTACCATGTGGATCTCAGGGATTGAACAAGTCATAATCAGATTTGGTGGAAAGCACGTTGTATCTTCTGGGCCACCTAACCAGCTCTTGATTTGTTTCAATACATAAAACAATTAGGGATCACACTAGAACGTCAATTTTTTTTTTAAACATTAGAAAGAATCTGAAGAAGGGGGTTCCATGCAAAAGTGAAGCAATACATTGGAGTCAATTCAGAAATATTAATGCTTTTTACTATTTTAGGAATTAATGTGGAAATTTGCCCAAAAAAAAGTTAAGCCAAGAATACTGAAAGTAAACTGACTCAACCTTATATTTCCCATAAACTGACCAATTGTACCAACTAATATTTTAAAACACAATTTCCTTGAACTACAACTTAACTCAGAGTTGTGCTTTCATTAAATTCAGAAATTTAAGCAAATCATCATTTTGGTCACATTTCCTGCTACACTTGAAGCTCCCTAAGAACTCTGCTGTCTACAAGTGAGTAGATAAGGGTTAAGGATTGTTTGTGAAATGAGCACTCACCCACTCCGCACAACCTCCTGGCTAATCGATACTACTCAATGTTCATGCACACCTCTTAATGCTTAAATATAGTGACTGACAATGCAATCCACCATTATCAATGTTTTTAAAAGACAGTCTCTTCCTCATTAGTTACTGATTTCTAAGTCCTTAAGAGTCCAACAGTTTCAGAATTCTTAAGATGATCTTTGTAGGTAAATATACTTAGATCTAAAAATATCTGTAGTTATTTATGAATGAAAAATGATACCAACTTTATTTACTAGGGGCAGCAGGGGAGGAGGGGGGTGTCTCTGCTGGAAAAAAAAGTCCAGACCTTAAACTACAAACAGTTGGAATGCTTAAGCAGAGATTGAACTAAGTTTGAAACTAAGATCACCCATTGATTTTATTCAAAAAACAAGCAAGATATATCTTTTGGGAAAACATACAGCACAGCCAGGCATATAACAAACACCTGCAATCCCAGAAATCTGGAGGCAAAGGCAGGAGGATCATAGAAGTTCAAGGCTAGCCTGGGCTACACAGAGACCGTATCTCCAAAAAACAAACAAACAAAAACAACCCCCTTTCCCAAAAAACCACAACCCACAAATGAAACAAATATATGAAGTTAGGCACTAACTATTTGTAAAATTTACAAACGGTTTAATTATATATCCTACTTTTTTTAACTAGACAAAACATATATATAAAAAGGGCAGTTTCAAATTCCTCCAAGTTTAGTTTTCAACATATGTGATTAAACCAGGTGTCTCTATGTTTTATAGTACAATCTGCAATGAAAATATCCAGGCTAACTCTCCATTAAGAAGAAACATAGGCACATTTTCTAGTGGCTTGGGATCATCTTCCAAAACCAAAAGAAAAAGGAAAAAAAAAAAAATAGTGGCATCTAATATTTTTTGGTTCTAATAATTTTAATTATTCTGGAAACTTTAGAAAATAAACTCATGTTTTAACTAAATACAAAACTATCTGTTGCTTTATTTGTAGATACAGACTCCTACAAATATCCACAATACGTTATGAAGTATTTTTAATATCCATATGGATATTTTGATAATATATACAAAAGTTTCTATTAAACAAAACAATGGTATTCACATGAAGCTGCAGAAACTCGTGCAATTAACGAAGGCTGAACTTTATAAATTAAAAACCACTGTCTTCTATACATAATGTACAAATAGTCATGCATGTAAGAGTGAACACTATACCTCTTAAGAGCACATTTTCACAGGCAAATGCTGCTGCACAAATATTTGTCAATGCCAAATGAATGGAATGTTAGCAATTAAGCGTTATTTTAACTCACAACAAATTGAAACTTGGTATTTCTCTCAAATGTTTTTTGTCAGGTGTTATCTGAAAGGAATGCTCTCATTCTTTTGCATCTCTGTACAGGTATTTCACCAAGCACAACAAATATAAATATTTTGAAAAAGTATAAACACCTTTATCAGTTCAAGTGTAAATAAAACTTTTCTACCTTACTTAAAATATTTCTATTATGAGCTACACCAAAATATGCATGGGTTAAAGTATGAAAAAAAAGTATGTATATCTCGTTTGCTTTCAAGTTTCAGTAACATTTAAATTTCTTTAAAAAAAAAAACTGTGTATATTGGCCAAGAAAATACAGTAGGGAATATCTTTACTAATGAATTTATAAAACTGACCTAATAATTCATTGTCTTTCAGGATTTGATATCTTATCAACTCTGCAAAGTTTTCTCTTTAAATGGTGCAGGTATTTCTAAAAGCCAAAAAATAAAATCTGGTGGTGAAAAAACTTTACATTTCTCTTAAAATACTAAGAATTTTCATGGACTGGTGATCTCCAACGTGACTGTAGATTTCTTATTATAGAGTTTGCCATGGTACCAAGTTTCTCATGCATTTCAAATAGCTGGCTTCCAGAGTAACTGTACAGATCTTCTGAATCCAGTTGAAGAGCAAGAGCACTAATTTGTGCCACAAGATTTTTAGACAATGGGGTGTCCACGGTTACAGGATCAATCAAATCTAGGAGGAAAACAAAACACCACATTAAATTGCCAACAGTTTTTAAAAAATAATCTGTATGTATCTCCAATCAAAATGAAAAGGAGAGAAAATAGGCTAAGGTACACTTGCTCAAGAAAACAAAATGCCAGAAAAATCCACATCTTATTATTCTGTGCATGATATGACTGAACAAAATTTCAACATCCTCATCTACATCCTGATGGACTAGAAAACTGACACAATGATTAGAGAAAAGGAACTAGACACTAAAAATAAATAGGTTTGCCCCCCCCATATACTTAGAATGAGGGGGTCAGGCACAATTCTGTGAATTAACAGTCATAGTCAAAGTAAAACAAAGTATTGGGCTGGAGAGATGTCTCAGAGCTTAAAAGTCTGCTCTCTTCCAGAGGACCAGGATTCTTCCCAGCATCCACATGGCAAATTACAGTTGTCTCTAATTCTAGTTCCAGGGGATCCAAAGCATATAAATACATGCAAGGTAAAACATGTATATACTAAAAATGTTTATTAAATTTTTTCTTAACTGTAAAGGTGTAAGAAAAGTTAAGTTTTTTTCAAGAAAGTTTGTCTTCCAAAAAAAAAAAAAAAAAAACCTATCATGCTTGGCTAACATACCTGAGGCAAGCCTTTCTTCATCAGTTGAGAGGGGCTTGCTTTCTACTCCATTTACTGCCTTCTCAGAAATATCAAAAACTGGGATCTCTTCAAGTCCACGAGATTTCATCTTGATTATAAATTTACAAACAGTAACAAAGAGAAATAACAAAACTTATTTTTAACTGGAATGACACGAAATGCCCACAGTCCATAATCAACTCAATTAATACTGTTTAAACTCATAAGGTATTCCTAGGTTTCATGGACCACTACTCACAGAAATTACTGCTTAAAAAGTTGTCATGACAACAATCCCATTCAATGGCACAAACAAAACGAAAACACGGCCACATAAAAACTTGGATATGGATTAACTGTAGAAGGGTTTCTTAAGAAAACCAAAGGAGAAAAGCAAACCATAAGCCCATCAATTGAGTAATGGATTAAAAAAAAAAAAAAGTACATCCATGGAATACTGTCCAGCCATAGTTAGATTCTAACATATTATAGTAGTACTAATAAAACTAAAAACCTAAGTTTAAGCAAAGAAGCTAATTAACAACCAGAGCTTGTGGTGTTATAATATTTAAGTATGTCCAGAGCAGGTAAGCCTATAGAAAAAGCAGATGCAGTGGGTGCCTAGGGATAAGGGATAGAAAGAAAGCATGACAGATAATGAGTTCACTCTATAGTGTTCTACAGGCACTTGGTACATATGGGCACATGCCAGCATACACATAAATTAAAAAAAAAAAAAAAGTTTGGAAAGAGAAAATATTTCAAAAATTCTACAAATCTGTGAAACTGCAAATTAATAAATTCTGGGTTTTGGTTGCTTTTATACAATTAACATGTCAACAAAATGTTTTCAAGTACCAGAAATAATACAAAAATCAAGTAGTTTCAAGAATACAGTACACATAGTACACACCTCAAAGAGGTGGCAAACCACACTTTGAGGAAACCTAATAGACTGGTTTTCACGCTTAAATAGTTTTCATTTATGCACAATTCTAATACTATCAATGAATAAGTCATGACCCCTCATATTACATATAAATAAATACTTTCTGCCAAGTAAAATTTTCATAGGGAGTGGGGGTGGAGGGGTGGGGGGGGGTATTTAGAATCTAAAATCTGTCCTAAGATGGGTGTGTGTTGTATATGTGTGTATAGTGAATAGAAATAATTAAGAAAGTCACATGTTATGTATAAAAAGCTAAAGCTTGACATTTCAACTACATACATACATTAAAAAACAAACTTATGTATAAATCTGCAATAGCCTTAGTTAGACATGTTTAGATTTGAGAACCTAGGTTTCAGGAACACCTAAATAGCCATGGAACAACCAGTTGGTAGAAATGAAAAGGGAGAAAAGATAACAGATTTTGAAAAATAAAATTTAAAAGTGAATCTAGGGTATAGTACATAAAACAGAACTAACTAAAGGAACAAACTTCCCAGTGAGATACAGAAGGGGCTTTAAACAATAGTCTAAATGCAAGCTTTTATTACTGTTGGTAGAGCACTTTTTGCTGGGCTTTTTCTTTCTTTCTTTTTTTAAGTCAAGATCTTGCTCTGTGGCCCAGACTGCACTTAAGAAGTGTCGATCCAAATGTCTCTCCTTCCTAAATACTGAGGTTAGAGAGGCATGACACCACCCCCAGCTGGATCACTTATTAAAATATGACTCTTGGCCTGGAGAGGTAGCTCAGCAGTTAAGAGCACTGGCTGCTTTTCCAGAGAACCTGGGTTTGTTTCTCAGCACCCACAGGGCTGCTCACAAACATCCAAACGTCTGTTAACTCCAGTTCCATGGGATCTGATGCCCTCTTCTGGCTTCTATAAGCACTGCACACATATGGTACATAGATATCCTCGCAGACAAAACATTCAAATAACAAGATTTTACCTGTTGCTCATGGTACACTCTGAGAGCCTTTTTTACATTAAACACCTTTGGAGAGCGAATAGGAAGAGTTTTTATTTCAGATGCTGTAAGAGTACTCAAATCACCAATTGTTTTTATGTTCTTGGCTCGGATAAGTTGTCCTAGACCTCTTGCCCTTTTGAAGAGAAAAAAGAGAAGACATAATTATGCTTTTACTGCTAACTATCTGTGAACACTTGTCCACTCCAACTCAAATGAGTTTATTTATATAGTCTACCTAGCCCATACAATGTGATGGGCAAATATCTGGGGAACTTAAAATTTGAATCCTGTGTACCTAGCTTAAGAAATCATGGAACTCTAATAATTCTGTTTTCTACACTTTAGTAACAGCATAGATGTGTTCTCACTGTTGCATTTATACAGAGACAGGCACAACAGGGATGGGAAACTCATTTTCACATCAGCTTTCTTTCTGTCTATGGCTTAGGTCCTTCATTTTTTTTTTAAACCTATCCTATCCTAGACCCTTTTTAATGTGACTTCCTTCTAACTTCTATGTGCATGTCTGACACAATTATTTAGAGGAATATAGAGAATGTCTTACTGGGGAATTATGCCATGGTTCATAAGGCTATTAATTAAAGAAATCTAGTTTCATGAGCATGTTATATGCAACAATTCTCTTAAGATCTGGTAGTCTGGGGCTGGAGAGCTCAGTGGTTAAGGGCATTTGTACTTCCAGAGGGCCCAGATTCAATTTCCATTATCCATGTGGCAGCTCACTGGACTGAATCTAATTCCAACGGATGGAATACCCTCTTCAAACCTACATACAGGGGTACCAGGATCACACAGCGTACAGACATACATGCAGGCAAAACACTCATACATAAATTCAAAAATACATAAATTACATTTCTAAGATTTATAACAAACAAGATTTAAGAGGTCTCTCTATGTGAATCTACATGACAATTTATTTAAGCTATGCAATTTTCATGAACTAATCTTCCCAGGATTCTACTTTACTTCTATTCCTCAGAGGGTTTGCAATAGGACAAAACAAGCTATGGATTTAAAAAGATGCAAACACGGGCTGGAGAGATGGCTCAGTGGTTAAGAGCACCGGCTGCTCTTCCAGAGGCCCTGAGTTCAATTCCCAGCAACCACATGGTGGCTCACAACCCTCTGTAATGAGATCTGGTGCTCTCTTCTGGCCTGCAAGCATGCATGTGGGCAGAATACTGTATACATAATAAATAAATAAATCTTAAAAAAAAAAAAAAAAAAAAAAAAAAGATGCAAACACCTGAAAAGCTTGACCATTACAACATCCTCCTCAGCCAGGCCTGGTAATTCAACCGTGAAATACCAGTTAGTGTGGATAAAGGGGGCAAGAGGATCCAAAACCCAAGGACTCTGAGACACAGAACCCGTGTGTGAAGCATGGGGTTCCTACAGGTAAAGCTCAATTTTATTTTGGTGTCCCTCCACATTGTACGTTTTGGAAATTTAATTCTTGTGAGTCAACAATCCACAGGGTGACAAACAGCTCTGGCTGACTTCAAACTTGCTGTGTAGATGCCCTTAAGGATCACACACACAGAGCTCAAGATCACCTCAAGCTCACTGTGTAGCCAAGAATGCTCCTGAACTGGCCCTAAAGTTCCTGCACCAGCACTTCTGGCTTATGTTGTTCTGAGAACAGAACCTGTATCTTCATTAATGTTAAGCAAGGACTCTACCAATGTATCTTCGACCCTAACACCATATTATTCCCATAATTACTACGGAAAACGAAAACTTCAACTTAAGCAAGCCATGAAGTGGTGATCTTCCAGCCTCAGTTTTCTTAGGAGCTGGATGCCCTCCTCAAACTGGGAAAGGTTAGCAAAACTATGCCACAAAATACAACTGAAATACAAACGAAACCCCTGCACCTCAGAGTGTGAATTATGATTATAACTTAACCACTTACCACATGTTTGATGTAATCTGAGGTAAAATGATGTCGACTGATGCTGCACAGTTTACCAAAGCTGGGTAAACACTCTCTGTTGTTGGGGATAGCATGGATTCTTTGGCCATTTCTGTAATCTTCAAATAAATTTCAAAAGCCATTAGGTAGAGGTTGCAGGACTGAACATTAAAGTATAAAGTTACATAAAAACTAAAGCACTTCTTACTAAACACTTCTTTGAGCTCTTAAACTTAGAGCTCTGTGATCCTGGGGACAGAAATCCTTTGGCTGAAGTGGTATTATGCTAGATAGAAGAGAGTGGAGAAAAAAAAAAAAACAAAACAAAACTCAGAACCCCAGACAACTATAATGTTACAATTTAAATTGTACAACTAAAATTGTGCTCACCTCTGTAAAATTTTAGGAAATGAAAATGGAACAGGATAAACTAATGATTTACTTGTGGGATATCTGACTGGCCTTAGCACTCTCCATGAAAACCAATACATCAAAGCAAAAGAAGTCTGTTTCTTAATCTTCAAATATTTTAAAGTATATTTTAAAGTCCATAGCTTACCTTAGAGTGTGAAGTAGGTGAAGTTTTAACACTTTTTATTATGGGAGAGCTATTTGAAGAATGTGACCTAACAACTGAGCAGCGCCTATCAATGTCATCTGCCAATCCTGCTTGGTATATTGGGTCTGCAAACGAGACTCGTCTAACCTGAAAGTACAGGACAAGTTTTCATTAAGAAGACAACACCCTACCTAATGTGTTGACTTTGTGCAAAAGCAAGACAGTGTTCCCAAACTTATTTCACTAGCAGCCTCCTGCACAGTTGTTCCATCTTTCAGCTATTGCTTAATACTGCAGCTCATTCTAATTATACCCTCCAGTATCTCTGCAGTAATACAAAATTTAAAGTTAATATACAATATGCAAAGTGTGATGTATAGTCCCAGCACCCAGGAGGCAAAGGCAGGTAGATTTCTTGAGTCTGAGGCCAACCTGGTCTACATAGTGAGAGCCTGTCTAAAAAACAAAATACAGGAATAGTGTGGGTACTTATGTAATCCCAGTAATCATGAGACTAAGGCAGGAGATCTCCAAACTGAAGCCTGTGTGGGGCTACATAGTGAGACTTCTGCCTCAAAAATCTGAAACAAGAGCTAAAGAGACAGCTTAGTGGTTAAAGTACTAGCTGCATAATTATGACAACTAGAGTTCAAATCCTAGCACCAACATTAACATGCCAGATCTACGAAAGTCTGCAACTCCAGCTCCAAGGGTTCTGATTCACCCTCTTCTGGCTTCCCCAGGAGCACTGGCTTGTGCATCCACTAACATACACATGTTGTGGAATAGTCCTTTACACTGCGTGAAGAGGTGCCACTTTGATTGGTTTAATAAAAAGCTAAATGGCCAATAACTAGCCAGGAGGTACAGGAGGGACTTCTGGACAAGGAGAGCTCTGGGAAGAAGAAAGAAGAGTTACCAGTCAGACGCAGAGTGTAATGGAGACGAGCTAATGAGCGCATGGAAGAACATAGATTTAAAAATATGGATTAATCTAAGTTATAAGAGGTAGTTAGAAATAAGCCTAAGCTAAGGCCAAGCTTTCATAATTAATAAATCTGTGTCACCTTTTGTGAGCTGACAGCCCAAAAAGAAGTCAGAGTGTGTACACACACACACACACCAATAAAAATTATTAAGAACCTTGTATAATTTGATTTCAGTTAGCCAATGGTTTTATATAGACTATAGACAGTAATACTGGTTTCTGGTATATCTTATTAATCATTGTCCTAAACTTGTGTGTGTGTGTGTGTGTGTGTGTGTGTGTGTGTGTGTGTGTACGTACAGACATGTGCATGTGGAAGTCAAAGGACAACTTTGAAGGGAAGGGGGTTGTTCCTCAGTGTTGTACAACTTATTTTTGTGAAATGGTGTGTCTCATTGGCCTGGAAACCCCTAATTAGACTAAGCTTTCTGAGCCACAGACCCCAGGGGTATGTTTGTCTCTACCTTCCCAACACTGGAATTAGCACATGCCACCAAGCCAGGACTTTTATCTTCAATGTGGGTTCTGGGAATTGAACGAAGGTCCTCATGCTTGCCTTGCAAGCACTTTACCAACTATGCTACTTTCCTGGTCCCTGCTCTTAAACTCTTTGAAGGCAACAAAAGTATCATGGCCATAATGTAGCAATTAACTATTTTAACCTCACTGTGGCTAATTTGGCTTCTTCTAAAGGTCTATAGTATGCCTACATTGAGTTATTAGCTATAAATATATAGCAGAGATGTCATTCCATATCATCTAGGATTGATTTTCAAGAATGGGCAACATATAAGTATTTGTCACAAAAATAATGTTTATCCTGTTTTGTTTTAGACAATAAATCTGCCCTGAGTGGTATATAATAAGACTTTAATCCCAGCACTCAGGAGGCAGAGGCAGAAGGATCTCTCAAGTTGCAGGATAGCCAGAACTACATAGAGACCCTGTCTCAAAAAAAGCCCCAAACAAGACACATGATCTAAACTAACAGCAGCAATAGTAAGTTAAGCCATCTGAAGAATTCGGCAGCAAATCATAAATTCCAAGTGTGTCTCATCTTGTTACTACCTCACTACCCTTTGCAGTCCACAATAAACACATTTTTCTTAAAAAAAGAAAAGAAATAGAAGAAAGGCTTATAGCTACAAAAGATGTGACCTCCAGGCCAGCCAGGGCTCCATAGTGAGGTCCTTTGTCAAAAAACAAAAAGGAAAAAATTAAGAATTTCTATATTCCTAAATGATTTCATCTCTTAAGTCTCAGAAGCAGGTCCCCCTTGCCCCAACCCCCGAGTTGAGGACCAAACCCAGGGCAGCGCTCCACTGAGCTAAATCCCCAGTCCCTCAGAAGCAGTTTCCAATGCATCGGAAGAACAGGTGGTAAAACTAGAGCTAGGGAGGACTCCAACAGTTAAGAGTTCACCCTGCAGCTGGGCCTTTAATCCCAGCACTCAAGAAAGCAGAGGCAGGCGGATCTGAGGTCAAGGCCAGCCTGGGCTATACAAGGGGTTTCAGAATAGCCAGGACTACACAGAGAAACTATCAAAAAACTAAGACAAAAAACCAATCACTGTACTTCCAAGGTCCCAGCACCCACATCAAGCAGCTTACAACTCCCCGTAACTCAATGCCTCTGGTTTTGATAGGCACCTGCACACCTGTGCACACACCCTAATACATATACATAACTCCCAAGTATAAAAATAAATCTTTAAAAAAAATGTACTTGCTAGCCAATCACAAGACTATAATGCTACAAGACTATAACCCTACCTAGCTGAATGACAGTTCACTGTAGGGTCAGCTTGGACAACATAGAAAGGTTCTCATACCCAAGAAAAGGTAAAAATAAGTGCGTCCTTGCTGAAGGCAAAGATCAAAGCACTGTTTATATACATACATATGTATATACATTGTACAGTATCAGATCTAATTTCAAAATTAAGTTGTGAAGATCAGCATGACATCTTTTTAGAACATGTTTCACTAAGCTGAGGGCATGTTTTATGCTAAGCAGAGGTTGTATCTTTCTTTCTTTTTTTTAAATATTTATTTATTTGTTATGTATATTCTTTCTGCACTCCACTCCAGAAGACGACACCAGAGCTCATTATAGATGGTTGTGAGCCACCATGTGGGTGCTGGGAATTGAACTCAGGACCTCTGGAAGAGCAGCCGGTGCTCCTAACCTCTAAGCCATCTCTCCAGCCCCCAGGTTGTATCTTTCTTAACTATTCATTCAACACACTGTAAGAAAAAGGCCCAAGAAAGAGCTAAAGTAAAAATTACCTTGATAATCCAATTTTTATGAAACTTCATGAAAGCCTGGGAATCTCTCAGTGACAGAGTGTGTGCCACGTGCCAAACATACTCAATGCTGTGCACTGGCTCTCCCAATCTCCAAAATGAACAAAATGAAAAGGGACAGGAGAAAAGCCAGTTGGCAGCATGCTCCTCAGTTAACCCCAACACACAAAAAACTAAGGACTGGGTAGCTCAGTGGTAAAGTATATACATGTAAATATGAGGCTTAGGAGTCAGTGTCTTTAACCGGATGGCTTAGAGTGACCGAAGGCATCATGTCCAAGAATTTATAGCTTTTTTGATCAAGAGCAATCAGTGCTGCCTGGCTTCTTAAATCTGGTTCCACATACTGTATTACAGAAGAAAGATCCTAACAGGACCCACCCATTATGCCTACATGCATCAAGTTCTTGAGTGTGAGAGGCAAGACTACATGAAAGGCTTCCTCTCCTATCCTTCCCACAGCACCCATGGCAAATGACCCTAATTCCCTATCCTTTACTAGGTTTCACAGATACTCCAATCAAACATTAGATTCATTAGTCATCACCATTCCTACCTTGTTAACTGGTGATGAGATCTCATCTTCGTGGGATCTTTTAAGTCCTCTCTTTAATATGCTTGTGGATGGAGAAGCCAATGGTGACCAGACACAGCGTGCTTGCATACCACTAGGACTTTCATTTGCTGATCCAAGTGAAGGGTCCAGCTCTCTTAATTTTTCAGGAGAAACATTACCGCTTTCTGCTACCAGTTCAGAAGTCAGAGACTGTGGTAATTCCACTTTCTCTGAAGTGAGGCAAACTTCCTGCAGAACATCATTATCCACTACATTTTGGTTGTCACTCAATTTTGTCTCATCCAATTTATTAAGTTCAATGTTTGTTTCAGTTTTGTAATAAACAGAACTCATTTCAAGTGTGTCGCAAACAAAGCTCTCAGTTTTGACTCCTAGTCTTCCACCTGGAGTTTCTTCAGATGTGGAGGTGTTAACAATAGTGTCCCTATCCTCTTCCCCAGTGTCATCAACTTCCATCTTCAACTGGGCTACCACTGCTACTTTGGAACTTTCCATTTCTGTGTTCATTTCCTCACAGGAGCCGATATCAGACTGAACACCATCCTCCAGGTCTGCTCTTATGGAACCAGATTGAACACCATCCTCCAGGTCCGATCTTGCAGAACCGGACTGAACACCATCCTCCAGGTCCGCTCTTGTGGAACCGGATTGAATACCATCCTCCAGGTCCACTCTTATGGAATCAGACTGAACACCAGCCTCCAGGTCCGCTCTTGTGGAACCGGATTGAACACCATCCTCCAGGTCCGCTCTTATGGAATCAGACTGAACACCAGCCTCCAGGTCCGCTCTTGTGGAACCAGACTGAACACCATCCTCCAGGTCCACTCTGGCGGGATGCTCCTTCTTGACACTCTTGCTTACAGGTGTGGCATGATCACAAAGACTCAGAGCAGAATTCAAGCCCTCAGTGGCTGCTCTTTCACCATTCACTTTGGCTGTGACTGCTTCAAATTCACCTTTCTCATTCTCTTCCTCTGTTGCCACATCTGCAGAAATATCCAGGTGGGCACTCTTTGCAGAGAAGGCCGCTCCAAGCGTGTCATTTCCTCCATCTAACTCCATAGCTTCAACACCCTCTGAGCTGGGTCCGGTTACTACTCTGCATGCCTTCCCTACATCTTCAACGTCAAATTCTCTTCTCAGAACAGCATCTGGACTTTCTACTTTGTTATCTAAAGAAGATTCCTGAGAAATGTCCTTGGAATCACTTAAGCATGGGTCTTCAGCAGTCAATTTTTCATTACTTGGCTCTTGGATTTCAGATACTATTTCACTAGAATCTGTATCATCATGAGATTTTTCTTTCATACTTACTATTTCAGATGGGAGAAATTTTTTTCTATCTTCTTCCAATCCAGTTTCAGACTTAACTAAATCACCAGTAGTATCAGTCTCTTCTTTAAGACCCAAAAGAACATTCATACTAGGATGTTCATCTACCAGCTTTGTTTCAGTGTGTTCATTACCTTCACAAGTTTCAGGTGCTTGCTTATCGGCTGTCTTTGTCTCCATGCTCTTTATAGCACAACTCTCTGTGTTCTTTAACCCAAGAAATGACTTTTCCTGGGACTGTGATTTTTCCCCACAGCAGTCACAACTCTTCGACCTCCTGATTCTTCTGCTTCTCTTGTGTTGGCATTCAACTGCTTGGGCCCATTTCTCAGAAGGCACAGAAATGTCTGCTGTCTCCATTTTGGAGCGTTCTCCCCCACTGCTATCAGTATCTCCTTTATGTAATCTCTTAGTGGCATTCCTAGTCCTGAGATTTGATTCAGGCACAGGTGGACTTGCCAGTGAGTCATCAACACATTTGCGAGTCTTGCTTGTGTCCTCCTCGCCTGGAACTGGTGTATCAGTGACTTGCAGTGAATCTGAAGGACCAGCAGACTCCTTAAGGGTTACCCTATTGGTACTTTCTTCACAGAGCTGAGCCACTGCATATGCAGGAGCTTCAGGAACTGCCTGACCACCATGCATCTCACGTGCAGTTTTTATACATTCCTCTTCGACCAGTTTTTCTTCTTGTTCTTCAATGTCAACACTGTCATTGTTTTTATTTTTCCATTTCCCAGATCGTTTCTTTCTAGAAACTTCTTCCTTTGCCTCAGAACTATCAGTTTCTGATAGTTCTGATAGTAACCCCTGAGATGCTCTTCTTGTTTGGTAACGTGTACGTCCTCTCAAAGGTTTCTCAGATGACTTTTCTGCATTGTCCTGTGTACTACCTTCCTCAGAACCAGTGTTCTCATGGTCTCGTTTTCTTTTATTTTGGTCAATTTCAGCATTAGCACTGGGTTCCTCTAAAGTTTTCTCATGTAAACTATTTCCTTTTTCGGTTAAATTTTCCTGTATAGGTGACTCAGCAGTTAGTTTTTGCCTGGGCAACTTGTCATCTTTTATATGCAATGGACTCTTGGCAACCGTTTTTTCTTCTTCCTTCCGTCTTTCCTTTTTTTGTTGACCACTATCCTTATCTTGGCTGTCACTGGAAGACTCCACGGTTTCTGGACGTCGCCTTGAAGACCGTCTGAGGGCTTTTGGATTTGGAGCTAGTACAGCTTGACTTTCTTCATTTACTATTTGATCTGGTGGAGCTGCGACCGGAGGTGTATTTTCTTTAGATTCCATATTAATGCATACGTTTTTCTCTTCTGTAGTTGAGTCCTCCAATGAAGCATTTTCTACTGTTGGTTTAGGATTTCTATCTTCATGCTCTAGGGTAGCTCCAGAAGGATGATCGTGATTTGACAGACATTCTGTTTGACTGAGCAAATCAGGAGGGTTGTTTACTAATAATGCACGTTCCTCCTGTTCAGATCTCAGTGAAGGCTTAGACTTTTTATTAGTTGACTGCTCAACTTTACTCCATCTCCGTCCTGACTTTTTACCTCCATTCACAAGTTTTTCTGAGTCAGATTTTGAGTGAGTCACTTCTTTTTTCCTTCCTTTTGGGAGCATATCAGTTTTAGCTGTATTTTCCTGGTTATTTCTCACTGTAACAGTAGATGACATGCTATTCAAAGGGGATGGGCTAAAAGGTCTATTTTCTGAACCATCATATTTCTCCAAAGTAATAAAGGTTTGTCTCCGACTTGTAGGCTGTGAAGGAGTTCCAGAAACAGTGGCATTAGAAACCGAACTATTGCTGACCACCAGTGAACTTTCTGTACCAGATGAATATTCAGCTGGCATTATCTTTGATGAAATTAACATGTGTTTTGTAGCATCAGTACCAGTGCTCAGTGTTTCTGAATTGGTTTCAGCAACAGAACCCGAGTCATTTGGTAAAGAAGCCTTTTCAGGATGTTCATCCACACCACAGTTTTTCATGGCATCTTGAGAGATGAAAATGGCACTCTCCATTTGTTCCTCCTACACAAAACATACAAATTACATAGTAAAACATTATTTTGCTAGGAAATTTAAAAAATAATACTGTGGTAATCAAGATTTTCTTGGGAAACTTATGTATAAACTCTGGCAATTCAAGACACTAACTTTCAAATTACTGTAAATATTCCAAAAGGATCAGCAAAGAACTGTCAATGTGCTTTAAACTGATGGTGTTCAGTTAAAGCCACACCTGAGGCCAAGACCGGTGGGAGACAGAGGCAGGAGATTAAGAGGAAGCACAGCTCCTCAGGAAATCGAGGCCACTCTGAACTAAACAAAATCTGAACTAAACACGATCTTAATCCCTTACTTCAGAAGTCACTTACGATGTATTTTAAATACACATTTATGTACAATTCAGTTAGAAGATTGTTAAAACAACCTTACAATTTACTATAATTTAAAAACACTCAAATATCTATACTGCTTATACCTTATTTATCTTGGCATCTTCTTTTGGTTTTTCAGTTAAAGTGAGGCTTTCCCTAAGATAAAAAATTGTACAAATTAGATTATTTTTATTTATATAAATAAGAAACTAGTCATAAGAGTATTGTACTTACATAGATTCTTCTTGACTAAACTGAGCAGAAAATAAGGTATCTTGTGAAACATCCAGATTATTATACAAGGCAGGAATATCACACCTAGGGAGAAAAAAAATCTTATATATAATTCCAAAAACTTAGTGATATTCCCATCATCAAAAGTTTAGTCCCAGGTCTCAGGAGGCAGAGGCAGGCAGATCTCTGTGAGTTTGAGGCCAGCCTGGTCTACAAAGCAAGTTCCAGGAAAGGCTGCAAAGCTACACAGAGAAACCCTGTCTCAGGGAAGAAAAAAAAGAGTTAAAAGTTGGAATTCTATGAAAGTGTATTTAATGAATCATATAAAAGCTTATGTTTCCTATGAAATTACCTTTTTCTCCAATAAACACATACCCAGTAAAAGAAAGCTTAGAAACACTGGGCAAATTATCGGTGAGATGAAAACATTATTAAATGCTATCAGGTATAGTCCCATCATCTGTCACTAAAATTTAGGATACCCAGGGTAGCTTTAGCCCAGTGGTAGAGTACTTGCCTCCCATAGTCAATGTCCTTAGTAAGATTTCCAAGGCCAGGCATGATGACACATTATTATCCTAGTTCTCACAACAAACTACATAGAGCTCAAGATAAAAAGCCCACAAACCGTTTTGTCTTGAGTACTTCTTTCTGGTGCTCAGTCAGAATCCTTGCCTTTCCCTCTTTTCCTTGTGGAGGTATGAACACAAAGTCAGTAGACTTTTCCTCTTCCAAAAGCTTATTACCACTCTTTAATTTTGGAGACGAAGATTCTAATTTCAGCTGTAGGTTATTAAAAAGTAAATGAGCTTCCAAATTATTTCTAATTCTCCTATGTTTTCTAACATTCTGGTATTATTTTTCCATACTGATTAGGAAGTTTGAAACACACACACCACCTTCTCATCTGAAGATAATAAGGTCTATTTCAGGTTGGACCGAACTTATGATTCTGTCTCAGTCTCAACCTACTAACTGTTAGGATTACAAGCACATAAATAACAATGTAACATTCACGGTCAGAATTAAATGGCCTTCACTTTCTCCTACCTCTAATATTAAGATAAATAGTAGTAAGCCTGTTAGGGGGCAAGTCTATATGGAGTTAGATACACACATGTTTTACCTAGGCAGCAGAAAGTTCTAATCAAAGCATAAATTACTGCCATGCACTCTACTTAGCTGTTCATTCATCCTTTCAGCTCTCCTCAGGAAAGCTGCCCAGGTTAACTATATGCAATACTGAGAATTTGCGATTACTAAGAAGAAATCACTCCAGCCTCTACACACAATCACAGCCGACCTTCTCTTCACTATCATTCCACCACAAACCCAAAATCTGTTTGGACTTCCATAGCTCTTTCCTCCAAGTAAGAGTTTTGTGTTCCTAAACTAGCTAGCTAGCATTATTTAAAATCCCAGTAAATATACTTCTGAAAACATACTTTGGTCGACAGCTTTGTATTTTCTTTTTTATCCTTTGTCTGTGCCAAAATTGAATCTCTTTTTCCACTTGATTTTCTTTCCATGCCACTTATCTTGACATTTAATTGTGAATTTTCTGTCTATTAAGATAAAAATGAACACATTAACTATATGTCTATTTGCTTCTTTATGATTATTCATTTTAAATGGTACAGTTTGACTATACAAATCTACTGGAAACAAAGAAAAGATACTGTGCAAAAAAACTTATCTCCTTCTACAGTCAGACTTACAGCCTTTACTTTTGTGAATTCTGAAAACAAAACTTACAAATTACTAGACTCAAATGCTTACACATCAGTCTTAAAATCTAGAAAAAAAATATAACATTCCAGAATAAAGGTTAATAAATAAACCCCATGTAGGATGGAGAACATAAATGTATTCAGCATTTTTCTCTTACACCAGGATGTACAATTTTGATATGCTAAATTAAGCTGAATAGTAATAAGCTCTTTTTTCTGCTGAGAATCTTTTAGACAAAACAAACAAACAAACAAACAAAAAAACCCATAGTAAGCCACTGTATTTTTTTCTTCTGACTCTAAACAAAAGTTTACACTTGTTCCTGAATGGAAAGCTTCATGTGGGATGAGGAAACGGTGGTGTTATTGAATTCTTTCTTGTTCAAGTTCTGATTATTGCTGTTTACTTATACTAAACTATACTCAAATTTAAGTTAAAAAAACAACTTACTGCATCAGAATATGGACCACTGGATTCATCCATCATTTCAACATTTTCCAAACCAGGCAACAGAAGCAAAAGTTTTTGTTTGGCTTGACTTAATATTGGTCTTAAAAAAAAAAAAAAAAGTACAATAGATAATGAGTAAAATACACTAGTAAATGTTAACAATATTACTTTAATTATGAGACAGGTTCTCATGAATCCCAGGTTGGCCTTGAACTTGTGATTTAGCTCTATGACCTTGAACTTCTACAGCCATCACATCCAGTTTATGCTGTGATGGCAATAAAGTCCAGGGTTTCAGGTATGCTAAGTTAACATTCTACCAACTATGGCACTAAACATTCTACCAATTATGGCACTAATCCTATTTATAATTGTTTCTTACTTACACAAACACAACATTGGAGAAAAAAGAAAACATTCAGATTTTCTTTCTCTATACTTTAACAGCATCCCCAAACTTCCTAACTGTCAAGCAAAGCATAGTAGGCTTTGTGCTTGTAATTACAGCACACTTGAAGGTGAGACACATCACCAAGTGTTCACGGTCAAGCTATGCTACAAGTGTGAACTTGTCTCAAAATAAACTCAAAACCTTTAAAAAAAAAAAAAAAAAAAAAAGACTCATAGGGGTGGGGAGTGGAGTGATGGCTTAATGGTTAAGAGCACTGGTGCTGCCAGGTAGTGGTGGCACACCCTTTAATCTCAGCACTCAGGAGGCAGAGGCAGGTGGATCTCTGTGAGTTCAAGGCCAGCCCGGTCTACTGAGCGAGTTCCAGGACACCCAGAGGTACAGAGAAACTCTGTTTTCAAAAAAAAAAAAAAAAGAGCACTGGTACTCTTCCAGAGGACCCAGGTTCAATCCCCAGCACCCACATGGTGTCTCACAACCACCCCTAGCTCCAGTTCCAGGGAATCCAGGAACCTCTTCTGGCCTCCAAAAACTACCACCAAGCATGCACATGGTATACAGATATATATGTAGGTAAAATACTCATACACATTTAAAAAAAACATTATTATTTTTTCAAACGTTATTAGGAATTAGTAAGCGGCTCAGCAGTTAAGACCCCTGACTGCTCTTCCAAAGGACCTGGCAGCCCAGTCTAATCTAGTTCAATAAAGACAATGAATGACCTCTGGCCTCCACAAGGACCAGACTTTGAAGTGGTGCACAAACCCACATATAAGGAAAACACTTATTCATATAAATAATTTTTTCTCAATTTGTTTTTAGGATATGCTAGATGTTGTGGCATATGCCTTTAATCCCAGCACTCAGGAGGCACAGGCAAGTGAATCTCTGAGTTTGAGACCAGCCCCATCTACATAATGAGTTCCAGGATAGCCAGGGTTATGTAGCGATCTTTTCTCAAAAAAGAAGAGAAAAAAGTTAAATATTACCACCCATGTCTGGCTTTATTAATAAACTTCAATCCTCTGCCCTTGTTTAAGTATTTTTCTGGTGTAATAATGGTTCCCCAAAATCTGAAGTCTAACAGCAGTCAACCCAAGTCTAATTGCTACTACATAGCCTGATGGTAAAATTAAACAATAGAACCCAAATACAGCTTTACATGATCATAATGGGGCAAGCAGCTACAGGAAGTTGTGATGCTAACATACTTTAATTCCTCAGGATAAACCAGAGCTGTCGCTTTAGCAAATGTAGCATTCCACAACAGAGCACTCTGTTTCTGAATCTGTTTATTCTTGTGAAGAAATACTATGCACAGAAGTGGAGAAAGTTGTCCAAGAAGTTCACTGTCGTAGACTCCAGGGTAGTTGCACTGTAGACAAGCAATGATTTCTCCTAATAGCTTTTCTAACTAGGAAAGAGCGGAAGAAGCAAAAAGTATACTAAACACAAATTTATAGAACATGTTACTATTTCAATTTTTAAAATCTGGACCATCTTAGTATGCATCTATTTATTTATTTGTTTGTTTGTTTATTTATTTAACGTGTGGTGGTCCATCTTAGTATGCACCTATTTATTTATTCATTCATTTATTTATTTAGCGTGCGGTGGTGTATTGCCTGCCTGTATGTCTGTGAAAGTATCAGATCTTAGAGTAACAGACAGTTTTGAGTTGGCATATGGGAGTTGAACCTGGGTCTTCTGGAAGAGCAATCAGTGCTCTCAACCTCTGAGCCTTCTCTCCAGCCCAAAATCTGGCCCATCTTTAAGCAACTCCATAGTCATCATAACTATACACTGTTCTTTATAAATGAACAAACTATCAGGTAAATTTACTTTGAGTACTAATATTGTAATTTAATTTGAAGTTAATTCTCGTTAACAGGAAAAATGTTTTATTAATTGTAATGGCCATTAATAACTCTACACAATTTATCAAAAAATATTACAGTCAACAATCCTCACATTAAAAGGGATAAGACCCAAGAATTACGTGAATTTAAAATAGTAGTAAATTCTAATGAAAAAACTCAGCTACCTCAGAATATATCCATACCTTCTTGTTTTATGACCATTACAAATGAAGCAATGGGGCTGGGGGCTCAGTAGCTGACAGCACTTGCTGTTCTTCACTTCCCAGCACCCGAACTGCCTGTGACTCTAACTCCAGGGGATCTGACCTCTTTCAGACCTCCAAGGTAGCATAACTTATACATAATCATACACATATGCACATAAATTTAAAAAAAATTGTAATGCAGTCAGATGACAAGGAGTGAAGGCACTTGCCATTAAGGCTGATGGGCATGATTTCGGTCCCTGGAACCTACAGTGTAGGAGAAAACCAACTCCTGCACGTGTCCTCTGACTCATGCACACCAAACATATATATAAATGGAAAATACTAATAATAACCACTTAAGATCAATTATGTTTAAGAAAAATAACTGCAAAAACCATAAGCTGTCCTCAATAAGTATATTTTATGGACAGTATTTACTTACCTTGTTGTTCAGACTATTATACACTTTAGGAACTTCATCAAGCCTGGAAAGACAGATGTAAAACTGTTACCATTTATATTTTAAGATGCCATCACTGTACTAGTTAGTTATAAAGCTAAGCCTCAAAGAGAACAGAGCCATACAAACAAAAGGAGAAACATTCACAGTAATGTAAAATATTCCAAGAATAAGAAAAGATTGCCAAATATCAAGCAAGCTGTAATCATATAAACACTTGAATGACTCTTGCCTAGAACAGACTTGGAGTGCTCATGGTAACTCTGGTCCATCTCCTGTCTTTGTGCAGGGGTAGGACTGGCCCCGGGGCCTTTGCGTACGTTAGTCAGTGCTTACTATTTCACCAGATCCCTACACAATACACACAATTTTTTTAAGTGTAGGCAGGTACCTGTGGAGGCCAGGGAAGAGGCAGAGGTCAGAAGAGGAAAGGATCACTTGAAGCTGAGGGTACTAGCAGTTTAAGCCTCCCCAAGGTGGAGGCTGAGAGCTAAACTCCAGCCCTCTAGAAGAGCAGCAAACACTCTTAACTGCTGAGCCATCGCTCTGGCTCCTTCCTGTACATTTTTAATAAAATAATGACTTTAAAAAAAATCTGGGGTTTAAAAAAAATCAGTGGTAGAGCGCTTGCCTAGCAAGCCCAAGGCCCTGAGTTCAGTCCTCAGCTCCAGCAATAAATAAATGAATGAATGAATGAAAGAAAGAATCAATCAATCAATCAATCAATCAATCAATCAATCTGTGGCCAGGTGGTGATGATACACACCTTTAATCCCAACACTTTGGAGGCAGAGGCAGGCAAATCTCTGTGAATTCGAGGCCAGCCTGTCTACACAGTGAATTCCAGGACAATGAGAACTACATAAAGAGACCTTGCCTCAAAAACAACAACAACAAAAAACCAAAAACAAAACAAAGAACCTTGCTCAACAGACATCATGATCAATACAAACAATGGTACATGGACAAATAATGCTTCAATGCATCTTGACAGAAAAAGCTGGATAAAGAACCACAGGAATTCAAGGGTCAGAAACTGGGTTAAGAGTTTAAGAAAATGAGATTTCCATGTATACATGAATACAGTATATTCAATTGCATAATATCAAATCAAATAGATCTGTATTATAATACAATTAATAAGCATGTTTCTTTGTATAAACAATTACAAAAATCACATGCAAAACTGAAAAGTGCAAGGGAAGGGAAAAAAGTCAAATGGAATAGTAGTTCTAAGTCCCATCTCCAACTTCTACATTCTAGAGTATATACAGATCTATTCTAGAACACCATCCAGGACAATAAAGCTGAGAGGAAAGCAAAAGTTACTAATTATATTTAAATTACACATATTAGGGCTGAGAAGATAGATAGGCTCAGTTGGTGCTTGTCATACAAACATGAGGACATGAGTCTGGATCCCCAGAACCTGAATACAACGCCAGATAAGAGGACACACAGACTTGAACTAAAGAGGATATCCTGGTGTTTCCTACAGTCTGCAGCTGGAATTGGGGAGCTCAAAGTTAGTGAGAGGCCCTGTCTCAAAAAGCAAGGTAGAAAGTTAACAGAAGGCAGCCTGTGATCTCTCTCTACATATATGTGCATATATGTGAACACATTCATGAACATGTACACATGCAAAATACACAAAAGAATCATATATACTTAATTCAACATGAATAAGATAAAAATACTTACTTTGAGTTTTCATACAGTAAAGCCAGAGGTCTTGTGAAAGTGGCAAATATTTCTCGGATCACAGATGGCAAGGAAATGTGTCCAAATATAGTGGACAGCATGCTGGTGACAGAGTTACCAACAGTAAGCAGTGTGTCAGAGTATGTTTCCTTGAAGCTCAGAGTGTGGAAAGAATGGATCACTCTCACAATTAGCTTAAATA
The DNA here is from genome assembly GCF_903995425.1 of Onychomys torridus. Classification (NCBI taxonomy): domain Eukaryota; kingdom Metazoa; phylum Chordata; class Mammalia; order Rodentia; family Cricetidae; genus Onychomys; species Onychomys torridus. Next base: position 29,595,818 of record NC_050446.1, on the reverse strand, counting down.
AAGAAGCCAATTTCCCAAGGGGTTCCTTCTTCTTTCTGGACCAATCTGAAGATCTCTGTGGTGCTAAGACACAATTGGGTTAAAAACTTAAGTACTTCGATATGTATCACTATCACTTTTACATTTTGCATTCAAATGCTAAGTACATCAAATATACATGTTCTTGTTAACTAACACCTCAGATAAACCTTCAAATGATTAAAGCATTAATGAATAAATATCAACAGAGTCGCTTTAGAAATGAAAACCAAATTCAACAGAAAAGAGCTAGCAGATCTCAAATAATCCCAGAAAAAAAAGAATTCCCAGAGGATTATAAAATATTTTCATTTCTGTTTTCCTAGAATTTCAACAACTAGTTTATAAATACTAAGTCACATGACTGAAGTAACAACGCTAAATCATGATAGGTTTTCAGTAATAAATGATTTCAACAGAAATTAATATCCCTGGATCATCTATACATAATTCATTGATCCCTGGAAATAACTAGAGAATCCAAAGAAACTCTAGTTATAGATTTTATAGACTGTAACATGAACTTCAAAGCACACATTTTCCTTTACAGCCCCTCCTCAATCATTTCTCTCCAGATTCCAGGTACAAAACAAAGCCATGTTTCTCTTGCCCTAAAAGTCATTCTTATTCCTAAATTACCTGTTTCTTTTTGTAAGACAATCAAGTCTTAGGAAAGCCCATATTTAATGGAGGGAGAAAGTTTAACCCATCTTTATTAGCTTCATGGTGAATTAAAACCAGGGTTGCTACTAAAAATGTCAATCATTCTCTCTAGGATCAGTTTCTTCACATGAGCATGTTTAAATACAACTCAGAAATTCTCATACAAATGTCAAACCTGAGGTGCTAGAATATGGCTGAGGTGCCAGGGGATGTTAGGAACTCACAAAAATTGCCTGACCAAATTTTACCTATCTATATGTTTCTGGGGGAAATAATTCCAGGCTATAGGAAAAGTACAAGATATAGTTGAATATTCTGCAAAACTCAAACAGTGGACATTTGTCAAAATACTATAAGAAAAAGATGTCATTCAGAAATAAAGTGCTTTTCTAACAAGCAAAGTTCTGGGGTTTGATCCCCCAGTACAGAGAAGAAAAAAAACTTATAGAAGGTAAATGGTTATCTACAAAGGAGGGAACAAAACAAAAAGTGGGGGAGACTGAATGATGTGTTATATAATGCTGAAAGGAGGAAACAGGAGTATAAAAGGTTGGGGTTTTGCTGGTCACTCTAGTCAATTAGTGAAATACTATCTCAAAAAATTTAGACCAGTGGTTCCCAATCTTCCTAATACTATATGACCCTTTAACACCATTCCTCACGTTGTGGTGACTCCCAAACATAAAAAAATCCAGAAGTCCACACCGATAGCTTGAGCTGTTATATTAGAACATGTTATCTATACCTCTAGAATTCAAACTATAATTCTATTCAATAATTGTGAATAAATGTTATATTTAAAATTAGGGATTTCATGAGGTAATTGGTAAGAAATTGACTTCTGATACAAACTAATTAATGTAATTAAATGAAAACACTGTGATCATTTCATAAATCATAATGACTGGCAGCCAAGGAAGATCATGACTGTAATCATAGAAGACTCACCAACAAATAATTTCCAGAACTTTATGAGCTATAAAGTCCCAAGCTAATAGATCTCTGTGAGTTTGAGGTTAGCCTGGGCTATAGAGTTCCAGGAAAGGCTCAAAAGCTACACAGAGAAATCCTGTCTCGAAAAACAAAAACAAAAAAGAATTTTCTCTGAAATGTTATGAAATATTGTATAAACAAATAAAGGTAAAGAAAATACTTACATTTGATTTTGGGCTGATATTTAATATTGTATGGTGAAAAGTCGATACAATCAACCATTACGATAATAATTTGAGAGATCCTGTCCAAGAACAACAAATCCTAGGAAAAGATTTAAGTATCATAGTCAGAAAATCTTACTACAGGAATAGTACTCAAGTAACAGTCAATATACACAAAAATTTTTCGTTATTTATGCTACAAATACAACCCAGTTAGATGTTCTACGGCAAACACTGTGCTTTCTCACCTCAGGGTCCAGCTGTAGGAGGTGCACAATGAAACAACCACTAAATAAGCTCCTCTATCTTTCCTCCTCATTCCTAACCCCCAAAGGGGGGAAAAAAAAACCCTCAAAAAGAGGCTGGTAGAAAACAACAAAAAAGGTAATATGGCTTTCCACTGCCACAATCCCTACAGCTACTCCTTTTCGAGACATGCAGAATGCCTCCAACAAAGAAGGGTACAGAGAAGAAAGAGGCATTCTCCTCCAACAAGGTGAACTATCAACCTTCACAAGGCCTCCATGGAATTACAGGATTCACAGAGTACCTCTTAAACACAATAAAAGATCCAAACATTTTATGAAAGAAAGGATTCCAGTGGGAACTGATACCAGGCTCAACAAAGCAGTCAAGGTCAAAGGAATGGAGAAATATTCAGCATCATATCTGAATGTTTGTCCAAATAAGTACTGTGCCATTACCATGTTAAAAAAAATCCAACAAGAGCCAGGCGGTAGTGACCCACACCTTTAATCCCAGAACACAGGGGAGGCAGAAGCAGGCAGATCAGAGTTTGAGGCCAGCTTGGTCTAAAGAGTGAGCTCCAGGATAGCCAGGGATACACAGAGAAACCCCGTCTCAAAAAACAACAACAACAAAACAAAACAAAAAAACACGCTGGTGAGATTACTCAGTTGGTAAAAGCGCTTACCAACTAAGTTAACAATCTGAGTTCAATCCTAGGACCCATATGGTGGAAGAACTGACTCCTACAAGTTGCCTTCTAACTTCAAAAAGTGTACACACACACACACACACACACACACACACACACACACACACACACACACACATAATGTAATAAAGAAAAATCTAGTCAGTCACTGGAGATGAGAACTGCTAAGTGTCAAAGTTATACATCCAGGCACAGTAACAAAGGTTCCAGAGACCCTGTCTTAAGGGAATATGATGGAATTATAGACCAGGACAGCCAATGTCCTCCTCTGGCCTCTACATGCATTTAAGTATCACACTCTCATCCCCCACACACATATATCCTCACACCCACCATGGAGAGGGGTTCAAGACTGCTTAGGAAATAAAAGCAATTGCCACACAAACCTGACAACTTAAATTCAACCCCAGAACCTATTGTGGAAGGGAAAGATCAACTCCCAAAAGTTGTTCTCTGGCCTCTACAAGTGTTAGATCACCCTAATAGTAAATTTTAAAATAAAATCAACAGGAGAGTAACTGAAGTCACTTGGTACAGTAGAGTGTCTGCATAGCATGCATGAAACCTGATCAAGTACAGTAGGTCACAGCTGTAGGAGGTGGGGAGAGGAAACCAGAAGTTCAAACTCCAAATTTCCATAGTGTTCCAAGTTCACAGAGAAAAGGGATCTCCGGTCCTGAGCCCCTCAGCCCCACACCCAAACTTCCATTCAACTAACTACAGATGCTAAGTACCAGCACAGATACAAACAAGTTCAAGATAGCATGTGTTCTCTAAAAATAAATCCCATTTTAATGGATCCAAATAACAACCTGAAAGGACTTCCAAAAAATTTAAAACAATGGTTATACTTTCAGAGAATGAAAACAAAGATGAATGAAATGTGGATGTCAATACAAGACATGAAAACAAAATTCAATAAAAAGATGTAAATTACTAAAGAAAAGCCAAGCTGAAATGATGCTGGGAAAAGTTCTATAAGCCAATTAAAAACCTCAGTAGAAAGTCTTACTAATTGAATAAACTATATGCAAAATAGCATACGGGCTGAAAAGGTAGAAAATTGGATCACTCAATGAAGGTAATAATAAATTTACAAAATAATCCACTAATATTAGTACTTTGGGACACCATGGAAAGATCTAACTTTTAGATTATGGCCATTAAAGACTACATTATCAAGGTCACAGAGTATATTTTCAAATATTATGGAGGAAAATTTTCTACAACTAGAAAAAAAGATACCCACCAGGTAAAAGCCTATAGAACTCCAAAAAGAATCAAGAAAAAAATCAAATCCCCATAATATGCAGTTTTTAAAAACATTAAGCCAGGTACTAGTGGCACACGTATTTATTCCCAGCACATGGGAGGCAGACAGATGGATCCAAGTTTGAGGTCAGCCTGGTCTACAAAGCTAGTTCCAAGACAGCCAAGGCTATAGAGAAACTGTCTCGGGGGAAGAGGGGAGGAGCACAAAGAAAGCATACTGACAAGCTGCAAGTGAAACTATCCCAGTCTCAGACTAACACCTACTGATGTACCAGAAACGTCTAAAACCAGAAGTGCCCAGAAAGACACCTTCCAGGTTCTGAAAAGTCTCCACTGGCAACAAAAACTATCATACTCAGCAAAAGTATCAAAATCAAAAGCTGGACATGGTGGCATCACCTTTAATCCCAGCACTGAGAAGACAGGAGGATTTCTGTGAGTGAAACTGCTATCACCCCTCCCTGAAAGGAGAAACAAAACCCTTTCATGACAAACAGATGAAATGAATTTCTAACCAAGGAAAATACTTTAGTCTGAAGAGAAGAACGAGTAGCACATGGTGTTAGAAAATAGGATCCATCTCTGCTGCCTCCAAGAAACATAATTTACCAAAGATAGGAACTACTTTAGCCGGGTGGTGGTGGCGACAGCGCACACCTTCAATCCCAGCCCTTGGGAGGTAGAGGCAGGCAGATCTCAGTGAAATCAAGGCTAGCCTGGTCTACAAAACGAGTTCCAGGACAACCAGACTGTTACACAGAGAAACTCTTGTCTCAAAAAGACCAAAAAGAAAAAGAAACCACTTAAAAAGTTGTAAAAGGAAGGAAAATGGTATTCCAAACAAATGGATTTAGGAAACCAAGTATATTCTAAGATCTGACAAAACAGACTTCAAACCAAAACTACTCAAATGAGATATGGTCACTCCACACAATATACCAATAAAGATATGCAAACACAAGCACACCCACTTAAAAAAAAATTCGAGATGTAAAACCACAGATAACCCCAACACAGTGATAATAGGTGACTTCAATACAACACTTTCAACAGACAGGTCATCTAGACAAAAACTAAACAGAACAATACTAGAGTTTAATGACACCATACAGCAAATAGACTCAACACTACAGATTGACATAAACACTGAGGAATACACAAACACTCACTCTACTCATCAGTGTTCATGGAAGTTCCTCCCAAATTGATCACCAATTAGGTAGGACACAAAGAAAGTCTCAATTTTAATAACAAAATTAAAATATCATCCTGTACCGGGCGGTGGTGGTGCACGCCTTTAATCCCAGCACTCGGGAGGCAGAGGCCAGCTTGGTCTACCAAGTGAGTTCCAGGAAAGGTGCAAAGCTATACAGAGAAACCCTGTCTCAAAAAAACCAAAAAAAAAAAAAAAAAAAAAATTCTGTATTCTAAAGCTAGGTATCAACAGCAAAACTATATTTAAAACAAAACAAACAAACAAAAAAAACAGACTAACTAAACAACACACTATCAAATGACAGTTCAACCACTGAAGACATCAGAAATTAATTTTAAAAATTTCTAGAATTGAAAGAAAATGAAAATATAATACACCAAAATCTAGGGGACATAAAGAACAGTCATGAGCAAAGTTACAGTATAAGGACCTATATCAAAATGATCATATCAATCAATAACTTAATGACGCACCAAAAGACTCAGGAAAAACAGGAACAATCCAAACCCCAAAACAGTAAATAGGAAGGGTTAATCAAAATCAGGCAACAAAACATCAACACAAAGGAAGAGCTGATGCTCTGAAATGATAAGCAAGTCTAGCCAATGGCAGCTGTGGGGTAGAGGATGCCCAATCCCAGCAAGGGGACAGAAAGAGGAGTTACTATATTGCTATTACAATAACTAATTGCTTTCTGGTTGGATATGAGGTCATTTCATGCCTGGCCCAGAAAGCCTGGTCAAAAGTCCATGGCTGGGGAAGTCATCTAGGAGTTCGGGCCTGTTCACCAGAATGTCCAAGGTCAGAAACATCAACCAAGCGGCAGAAGACACCGTAGTGAAGCTGCCAGCCCAAGTACTGCAGAAAAAGTCTGACCCAGCAATCTCTCTTAATAGCCAAAGCCCATAAATTTTCTCTCTGCATGTCAGAACAGGCAAGGGCTGTGCACACCCTCTGCAATTTTGACCCATTCAAAAGGAAAAAAGCTGTTTAATGTGCTTTCCTTTCCATGCCAACTACTTCCATCCAGGAAGTTCTACAAAGGATGATGATCTCACATAGCCTGTAGCAAAAAAAGGGAGACAAGACACACAGCTCCACGCAGCCACAACTTAAATCATTTAGGGATTTTAACTTGGGCATAACCAAGATTTGTACTTTGATGTAGAGAAGAATTTCAGAACTCATCAGTAGGAAGGTGAACTGTAGCACAAAGACATTAAGGAAAGCTTAGACTGAGGTTAAGATGCACCCAAGGTAACGAGACTTGTGTTTTCTACATGAACTGGACCTCTTACACAGAAGCTGCCGGACACTGTTCATTGTTTAGTGTTACTTCCACTTTACAATTGTACACTAGAGGGGAGTCTCACCGAAAGGGTTTCATCTTCCAAGCTGCACAGTATCTTAGAACAAAGTTCCTCACAGCACAAATTCTCTTCTGCTGTCGCCACCAGAGCAGCACAGCGTGCAAATGCTCTATATAACTCTGACCATGTTTTAAGTAAAGTCTTCATGGTAGCCTAACAAAAGAGAAACTGGGTAAACTGACTGGTTATGGACCAAATATAACACAATTAATACATCTTAAGACTGTGAAAAAGAATTAAACATTTAAGTGTCAGAGGGCTCTGTTATAACCTGTTATCTTCCTATTAAGTTCTATATGATGAATATTAGAAATGACCAAAGGTCAAAAATCAAAGAAGCCTCATTGCACTGTCTTCTCTGCCTCCCCCCACAAATATTCGTCCACCCCACAATTCTAATTGCAAGGAAAATTAGAGCTGGTATTAATCATATATAAAGGCAGTGTTTCCAGGAAGGCACAAACCCCTTATACAAACAATATACATTCTTACCATGGGAAATGTCTGAGCTGAAAAAATATGGTTTATTGGTAAAGTCAATGCACCATAGATGGCACTAAAATTATGTTCTAAGGCATCACCTTGATTCACTTCATTGGTCTGAAACAAAAAAAATACGGAATTAAATTACCATCTAATTTTAATCCTACCTGGTAACATAACTCACATAGAACAAACTATTCTACCAGAACCCATTCTAGAGATGTTACACTTCTACCCTTAGATACAAGTATGACCTTAGTGAGATGAACTAAAGACCTGTGCAGACTCGAGATGAGGTCATACTCAAGTATGGCGATGTCACACCCAACAAATGGCAATCTGACTACTATGGGAGACAGCCGAAATTATGTGGATACAATTCAAGGTCACGGTCTGCCGGCTACCACTATTAATAGAGGAAGGCAACAGATTCTATCAGGGCTCCAAAACAGAAAAACACCTTCTAGTCTTCAGAACTGATAGCACAGGTTCCTATTTATTGTTAGGGCTAGAAGTGTATAGTCCAGTGATTATCTGGAGATATACTTTTTCCCTTGGTCTTGACTTAACATAAAACAGTTAATTTAAAAAACAAATTAATTCTCCTGTTTTCACCACCTGTTCATGTGAATTTGGTGTTCTCAGAAACCTTGGGAGTGGGGCGGGGGGTGGAGACACAGACAGGGAGACCCTGAGGTCCCCTATAAACCAAGTATACTGATTGTGGTTTGACAGAAAATAGCCCCCAAAGGGAATGGCACTATTAAGAGGTATGGCTTTGTTGGGGTAGGTATGGCCTTGTTGGAGGAAGTGTGTCACTATAGGGGTGGGCTTTGAGGTCTCCTTTGCTCAAGCTTCAATCATGTGATACTCAGTCCACTTCCTGCTGCCTTTTCATCAAGATGCAGCCAGTAACATGTCTGTCTGCATGCCACCATGCTCCCTGCTATAATAGACTACACCTCTGAAAATGTAAGCCACCCCAGTTAAGTGTTTTCCTTTGTTAAGAGTTGCGTGGTCATGGTGTCGCTTCACAGCAATAGAAACCCTAACTAAGACTGATTTTAATTTCTGAAACAACCCTAAGCTCCGAAGCTAGAAGTTATAACTCGCACATGTAATCACAGCATTAGATGGCTGAGGAAGGAAGGAAGGCTGCCATGAGTCTAGGCCAACCTAGGCTACTCTGAGTTCTAGGGAAAGCTGCTAGAGAGGGTCCTAAAACATTAGCAGACGTATAGACTCATAAAGGACCCCCTGTTACCATTCAAGGTGAGATTCTTAGAAATATAATCTACTTCCTTCCAGGAGAGTGTTAGATTAAAAAGCCTACTTTTGCAAAAATTTCCTGTGTAGTTTTCATTTCATGAGTTAGTTAAAATCAGCTTATTCCAAACTTAAGAGAAGGCTACAAGTTTAGAGTCAAGCCGTAGTGCCTCCGATACATGTAACCTACTTAAAGGAATCACAGGTCAGGTGTGGAAAGCACACCTAAGAGCAGCTTTGGGAAGCCAGGACATAAAGCCGGCATGGCTACAGATAAGTTTGTTTACAGAGGACAACAAAACACAGACCATTTTTCATTGTTCCCTATCTGATACACTTCAATGTAAGTATTCCAAAATCAAAATATTGGGAGGATGGGCAAAAAGTCTTAGGAGGTGGGAGGCCAGCATAGGCTACACGGGAGATACTGACACAAACCAAAAATAGGGGAAAAGGACCTTTTTTATCACACAGAGGCTGGTGTTATCAGCACTACTATAGGATAAGGAACTGTTACACTACTTCCTAACACTATGAAAAATGTAATCAAATACACAGATCAATTTTAAACTGCATTAAAAAAAGTTTTAAAAAGTGTTATTTTTATTTAAACTCATACCTGGGGGGTGGGGAGGGGACTAGCATGGTGGCACAGTCTGTAACCTCCTAGCACTGAGGGAGCAGAGGCAGGAGGACTGTGCCAGGCAGAAGTCCAGCTGATCTCTAAGCATGCTTTCTAAGTGTTAGCTCAGACCCCGTGAGGGGACATAGCAGACGTGCAGTACCTGATGAATCCTATCCGTCAGCGGAGTGACTATAATACTCCACATTCTCCAGAGATGCTCCTTGTTTGCCAACTGCTTTGCATTCTGATTAATCACACTTAGTACAGAATCACTAAAAGCCAATGGTGAAGTCGGACCAGAAAGCACACATCCTACAAGTGTTTCTAGATTGAGAAAAAACCTAAAAAATAGGAACAATGGATCAGAATGAGTATTTCATCCAGAAAGACATTATGCATTAGCAAAATTCTAAAATTAACAGCTGAACACAAGAAATGATGACTTTCTGTCTGTCTTATTATTTATCCCCCAGCCTCTAACACCACTACCAGCCTCTTATCTCAAGTTTATAGGTGCTGGAGTAGTTATGTACCAAAACAACCCCCTCCCCCAAGTATTACATTATGGCAAAAACTGGAGAGCAAAACTCCACAGTTAAGAACACTTGTTCTTCCAGGGCCTGGGTTACAGTTCCCAGCCCCCACACTGTCACCATCCATGACTCTACACATCCAAGGGGTTTGATACCCTCTTCTGGCCTCCACAGCACTAAGGCATAAACATGGTACAGACATACATTCAAAAGAACTCTCACACACAAAAAAAATCTTAAAAAAAAATATGGCACAAGACCTGGTGGCAACCCCAACATTAGGGAATCTGATATAAAAAATCTAGAATGAGATGGGCCTGGCTACAAAGCCACATCACAATACACAAAATGACCAACTGAGCTTGGTGGTTTAGATAGAGACAGAACTGTCACAAGACTGAGGCCAACCTGGGCTTGTACAGATACAGGATATTGAAATAGGAAGAATTTTTTAATTTTAAAACCAAATTTGTGAAATACCGAAGAATAAAAAGAATCACATTCATTATATAATCATCTTTCATGAAAAAGGAAAGCAGGAAAAATCAGGCATAGGACTGGATTACTGGCACACACTTTATTGCAAGCAGAGGTAGGCAGATCTGAATTCTAAGGAAGCCTGCTCTACACAGCCAGGCTAGACAGGGCTAAATAAAAACACCAAAAATCAAACAAACAAAAAGACCATGGTAATACACTTCTAGAAATTAGGAAGTAGACAGAGGAGAAATCATTTCAAGTCATTTTCTTTACACAGCAATTCAATGCTATCCTGAGACTCATAAGACCATGACAGGACTTAAAGAATATGGTACAAACTCACTTTTCATCTGCTACACCACATTCTAAAAGATAGTTGTTGAAAATTAACTGGATTAAGAACAAAGCTGGAGTTCCCTGAAAAGAGAAGAAAACAAAGTCACAATTCCCAGTAAAAAGAACAGTTTTTGTTTTCTACAGTCATTAACATGAGTTATTTTAGCATGAAAACTAACTTTTAACATTATTTAGGGTATAACAGCAGCAAGTTTATTCAAAAACTACCCACAATGCCAGGAACAGTCGCACACACTTGTAATCATCACAGCCAGTAGGCTGAAGTAGAAGGATCTTGAGTTCAAGGCCAGTGTGGGATACCTAATGAGACCGTCTTCAAAACAAGACAAGCCAAGGTATGACAGCAGCACTTAGGAGGGAGGCGTGGACCTTATGAGTTTGAGATTTAGAAGCAAGCCTGGTTTATATAGTGGAATCCTAGGTCAACTAAGGCTACAAAAAGACATGATCTTACTCTAGCTCCAGAATACACTACCTTCTCCTGGCCTCTCAAAGTACTGCACTCACACACATCCACAAAGACATAATTAAAAATAAAATGAACAATAAATACAAATGTTCAAAAAAAAAAAAAAAAAACTCCATCTCTATGATCTGATTATGGTTCTTCCGTGACAAATCAAAGAGGTATCAGATAACAAACACACAAATACCTAAACTTGCTGGACTCACAATACCTGTTTCACATAATAAAGTATATTTCATATTATTAAGATAATATTACTAAGCTTTCAAATATTTTAGCAGTAGCCAGTAATAATACTACATACAAACAGAAAATGTTCTTTCTTGAATCCAGTATTCAATCCAGGGAAGAATGTTCACCTATTGGCACAGCACCACCTTTAATTTTTCACAGTAATCTACTGTTTTGCATACAAGTTTTTTAACCTAATCAACCAAATCCAATTAAATGCCATTTTTTAAGAAATCTAAAGGAATTTCTGTTTTGACAATCTTTATCATATCACTGCACTACATTTAAGATACTTGCATTAAGAATATCCATATTAGCAACCTGATATGCTGGTGAACCTAATACTTTCTGAGGAAGTCCTTTAACTGTAATTTCCACGAGGACCTAAGAAAGAAAGATTTTATAATAGTTAGCCATCAAAACCTGTTACTCAGTAAAAACTTTCTCTGTTTCTGACAATTTTAAGTAACCATCACTCATGATTCATTACAGTATATTCATTGACTAGTGTGTGTGTGTATTTATATATATTATACACATTATTTCAGAAATTCAAAGATAGAGAAGAAAACAAAGACCTTCTACCTTGTTAAGTTTTTGTGTTACTATAAAAAAAGCTAGTATATGAACAAATGTCCATAATTTAACTGGTTTTCTAAAACAGTATTTTTTTTTTTAACTCAGTTAAAAGAAACTGCAATGACATACATACTAAACAGACCTAGAAGCAAATATTTCAACAGCTTGCTACCTACAAATAGATCCTCTTATTACAAATCCTGAGATGCTTGAGTTTCCTAAACTGCTCTCCAAGTCTTCCTGTGCTTCTATTAATATGAACTACAAAGTGTTAAGTGTCATAATAGTTATCTTAGTAAAAACATATTCTTAGCAACATTTGGAAATACACTAAAGTTAGCTGTATTAATTTGTGCCTTGTCCAGAGTGTTTTGCAGGCATAAATTCATTTAACTATTTAAACTATTAACTACACTCTTTACAAGTTCAGAACTGATAGGCCAAGAAAGCAAGGCAATTAATTACCCAAATTGCCTTAGTTGGACAAAGAATCAACCTAAACTGCTCTAGAGCCCTTGATATCATCTATTATGCTACATCAGGCACCATGTACTTAAGGACATTATTTATTCCATTAATATAAAAATTACATACAACTTATTTTTTCCATTCGTTACTATTAAGGTTTAAAACATAATTAAAAGCAAAGTGACAATGTGCTACTGTTACCAAGCACTGTGAACACTAAAATTTGTTCAGTTCAAGTTGCATGTCCTTTATTCCATTTTTGGTATGAAGCTGATCCCTTTAACCAAACTGTAGATGTTTGTAGCTGCTGCTACAGGTTTCAAATGAAATTTGAAAGGCACTGACAATACAGCTAAATTGTTAGTCAATATTTGGTACTATAAAGGTCTGTGCCAAACATTATCTGACCAAGTGTCAAAATAAACTGAGTTTCAAAATTAGACTTTAAGGCAATTTATAAATGTATTTACCAGTGTTTTTGATACAGGAAACACTTCTGACTTCACTATGTTTTCCAAAGATTTTAGTAGGAGGGTCAAAACTTCAGAACCTGATCTTTCTTTCTTATTTCCTATCAAAGAGTAAAAGGAAGGGTATAATTCCAAACATGTATTTTAGGTGAGCATATCTACTAAGAGTTATGAAAATTTTATTTAACTAAACATTTATTATGTAGCTTCTTTGTTTAAAGAATAACTCAGAAACATTTAATACAAATAAAGCTGACACTAGCTTCAATAAGCACTACACTTTGCTATGAAGGTCATTCAGCAATGGAATACTGCTTACCTGATTCAGTAACTGACTTCACCAAGCTAATAAGCTCCTTCCAGATAGCACTGACGACTGCATCTGTCAAGGACACAAGAACTTTTAAGACCGGGTTCAGTTCCTAGTACCCCATCTCTAACTGCAGTTCCAAGGAATCTGATGTCCTCTTATACCCTCCTTGAGCACCAGGCATACTCATAGTACACATATATACATCCAGGCAAAATATTCACACATATAAAGTAACTAAGAAAACGTCAAAACAAAACCTAGTCTGCCCTTCCTTATACTAATAGCAAACTGAGCACTAATCTGACTGTTATTTCCTTATATATTTATAAAACTACCATTTCAATCTTTCTTTAGAGAAATTAAACCTTTTATAAAGGACATTAGCAATGAGCCTGCCTCATAATAAAGAATAAATGTTTTCACTTTGATCTGTGTTGTCTATGTTGAATACCCATCACTTTTGCAAAACGGAAAACAATGAGTTAGTGCCTGTTGTACACACCGATTATTCCTGCACTTAATAGGCCCAGACAAGAGGACTAGCACTGCTTTCAGGACAGCTGAGTGACAAAGACCAAGATGCTTTCTCCAAAGAATGCAAATTCCGAGTCTAGACTCCATGGTCACACCCACACCCATACACGTATTACCCTTTTATTTACTAAAAACAAAATGTCTCAGCAGGCACTTGCTGGCAATCTCACAATCTGAGTTTGATCCCACACCATAGTGGAAGGAAAGAACTTCCAAAGTTGTCCTCCATCCTCCATACAGGAGCATTTTCCAAACAACTAAGAAGCTTTTTTATTTTATCTACTTATTTGTTGATGACAGGCTCTATGTTGGAAACTGGGTCAGCCTCAAATGAATGAGGCTTATCTCAGCTTCCACAGTACTCAGATTGTTTTTGCTACCATCTCACATCTCTTTTGAAGGAAGATCTCCTCTGCCGTCCAGGTGGCCACCTCCACTTTTGGCAATCCTCCTTCCTGCCTTACAACCTCTCATACAGGGATTACAAAGGCAAACCACCACACCTGCCTTTATATTTCTCATACTAATTTCTCTTAGGCCATGAACATAATTTTTTTTTTTTGGTTTTTTGAGACGGGGTTTCTCTGTGTAGCTTTGCGCCTTTTCTGGAACTCGCTCTATAGACCAGGCTGGCCTCGAACTCACAGAAATCCACCTGCCTCTACCTCCCGAGTGCTGGGATTAAAGGTGTGCACCACTACCGTCCAGCAATGAACATAAATTTAAATGCAGATACTGAAGTCACAGAGCCTAGGCTTGAGTCGGAGATCTATCAGTCACTATATGATTTTATGCAGTATTTATGTCTTAGTACAATCCAACTAGTTTCTTTTCTGATGCAGCCTTGGTGTCTGGAACATACCACATAGACAACGCAAGCATCAAATATCAGAGATTGGCCTGCCTCTGCCTCCCCAATGCTACCAGCCACTCCTATCTCCCCATTTATAACAGGTTAAAACAAGTTCTTCAAGGAAAAAGAAGTACAAACTTTTTGGTACACAATCTGGTCAATGAGTTAACACCAAATTATTAATTGCTTTTCGTTTTGAGACAAGATTTCTCTGTGTAGCCTTGGCTGCCCTGGAACTAACTCTGTAGCCCATGTTGGCCTTGAACTCAGACATCCACTTGCTTCTGCCTCCTGAGTGCAGGTATCAACGTTGTGCGCTGCCACTGCCACTGCCGCTGCCGCCGCCGCCGCCACCGCCACCACCACCCAGAAGTATTCGCTTTTTCATCATCCTTTAAAGGGCTGGTGAGATGGCTTAATGGGTAAAGGTGCCTGCTCTTCCAGCCCTGGTAGCCTAAATTCCCAGTACCTACAAGGTGAAGAACTTAAGTCCTAAAAAGTTGTATTCTGACATCCCCATGTCCTGTGGCACATGTATGGCCACACACATGCACACACACAAATGACATAAATGCCTAAAAAATACAGACTTTTGAGTTTAAAAACTTTCCTGAACTTACCTGAAGCATCTCTTCCAACTGCAACAAAGCTATCATGAACAGCAGTGATAAGTATATGCGCATGCTTGGAGAAGAAAGAAGGGCTGCTGATTAGCGGGTGCTCCAATGGCTCTAAAGAGGAGAACAAGACAAGCAGGCCAAAAGATTTATGGAGCATATTTCTACAAAAAAAAATTTATCTAAATGTTTTTACTTAAAAGACTTAAACACATTCACACACAAGAAATTACTTCAAAAACAAATACCTAAGCTCAATACAAGCTTGTGTTGCTTAGCAAAATTCAAGACTTCTGGACCCAACAAAAAATGAAGCATCATTTCCAGTCCCAACAGCTGAATGGATGGGATTGAAGCCATTCCACCTGTATTTGAACTCTGGCTCATGCGTGGGGTTGCAGGATAAGAAGCACCTTTAAAAGAAAAAGACCAAGTTACTCAAGTTATAGTTCCTATCAATACACCTTTAAACACAGGATATAATACTGCAGACAAGGAACGTGGAGATCATGATGGGAGGACATGCAGAGATGACTGGCCACACCAGTAGAAGCCCATGATCTGTGGACTGGTGGCTGTGGAGCCCCCATGGGACTGGACTAGGCCCTCTGGATATGGAAGATGGTTGTTTGGCTCGAACTGTTTGGGAAACACCCAGGCAGGGGAATCGGGATCCATCCCTGGTGCATGGGCAGGCTTCTGGAATCCGGTGCCTGTGGTGTGATGCCTTGTACAGCCTTGGTGTAGTGGGAAGGGGCTTGCACCTGCCTAGGCTCAGTGTGCTGGGCTCTGCTGACTCCCCATGGGAGACCTGGATTTGTGGGATGTGGGATTGCAGGGTGGCTTGGGAAAGAGGGCTGGGGGGTGGGAGGAAGGAGGATCTGTGGATAGTATGTGGAGTAGATAATTTTTAATAAAGAAAAATGGAAAAAAAAAAACAGGATATAAATTTCTTAGATATTAATATATACCCTGAAATATCCAAGTCTTTCTGTAACTTGAATAAAAAAATCTAAGACGCTGAAAAAGGCTGACATAAAGTAATGACAAATAATTGCTTTCCAATGCTGTTACATATTTTAAGTATCTTTTAAGACTCATTTTCCATGCAAGTTTTTGCTACTTTCCTAGTCATTCTGTGTTGTTTACTGACAATCAATTCATGCAGCATGAAAGGAGCTGGGTTTGGTGGTACACAGTTGCAATCCCAGCATTTGGAGGACTTGTGTCAGTTCAAAGCCAGCCTGGTTAACACAGTGGGTTCCAGGCTAGCCAGAAGTACATAGTGAGAGCATGTCTCAAAAAATAGAATTCAAGTTAGTCTAGGCTGCATAGTTAAACACAGTCTCAAATTACAGGAAAGAAAAACTATCTAGGCTATACACATAATAAGACCTACTAACAAAGCAAGATAGTCCAAATTAAATGTTATCAGTAACAAAGATAAGAGTATAGATAAGAATATAATAGAAGTATGGCCTCTAATCCCAATACTGAAAAGCAGAGGCAAGAGGATCACCAATTCAGGACTAGCCTCAGCAAGACCTGAGACAGGGCTAGGTTATTAGATCCTGGCTCTTAAAAAAAAGTAAAAATAAAAAGAATTTTCTTTTAAAGAACCTAGTCTGAATACAACCACTCCTTCAAAGACGTTTCAAAAGAAAAAGAAATCTTTTTCTCTCACCTTTATGTCCAGGAGTCAGTGGACTTAAGCCAGGAGAAGTAGACCCTCGAGATGAACTGCCTTGAGGTGAAGCAACACTATCAACACTTATTGTACTCTGAATCAGAGGCACACAAACCTAATAGGTAAGGCAAAACAGCAATAATGTCATTGTCAAGTTTGTAAACATTTTTTTGAGACATTAGGACCTTATAATGGCAGAATTTGAAGATTATATTATGATTTGTTTAATGCTGATTTTCAATTATGTCATATCAAACTTAGGAAGCTTCTATATGAAACTCAGGAACTAAGGCTGGTGATAAAGCTCAGTGATAGAGCTCTAGTATATACACAGTGTCCCATAGTTCAACCCAGGACTGCCAAAAGTACTGGGCTGGGAAAGTAGCTCAACTTGTATGTATAAAGCCCCGAGTTTGATCCCTGGTGCTAAAGCTGTACACATCCCCATAATTCCAACACTTAAGGCAGGAGGATCAGAAGGCTAGTCGTGGCTACAAAGCAAGTTCTAGCCCTGGTCTATGAAATTCAGTCCCAAAAAATGAAATAAAAACAGCAAGGTGGCTCATGGCTACATAACATCCATGTATAACTCAAGAGGATGAAGATAAACATGGCCTCAAGACCAACCTGGTTTACAGTGTGTAGAACATTTCTTTAAAAATGAAAGGGTACTGCTGAGCGGTGGTAGCGCACGCCTATAATCCCAGCACTCGGGAGGCAGAGGTAGGTGGATCTCTGTGAGTTCGAGGCCAGCCTCGTCTACAGAGCTAGTCCAGGACAGGCTCCAAAGCTACAGAGGAACCCTGTCTCAAAAAACCAAAAATAAATAAATAAATAATAAAAAATAAAAAGGTACCATTTGGGGAAAAGGCTTGAGTACAAACACATCTTCCAAGAAAGCAATTCCTGCTTTACCACTGTTTACTTAGAATGTAAGAAATAAAGTACAGATCTACAAATAAAATTTATCTTCTAATGTTTTAATTATAAACCAACAATGGGGGGACTGGAGAGATGGCACAGTGGTTAAGAACACTGACTTAGTTCTGAGTTCAATTCCCAGCAACCACATAATGGATCACAACCATCCATGAGATCTGGCACCCTCTTCTGGCCTGCAGGCAGAACACTGTATAGGTAATACATAAATAAAAATCTTAAACAAACAAACAATGATGGAATTGTCACACAAAAGGCTTAGACCAAATTAAGTGTCACTTATAACTACTGATTGCTTATAACTATGTCATCTAAAAAAAGGAGGGAAAATTTTTCTTTGAAATTTTTATTTCTACTAACCTTGTGGTATAGCACTTGCTACTTCACTAATGTTAATTAGCTGACTGCTAAATACTAAGTTAATCTTATAAATAAAGAAGAGCTGGGGAGAGATGGTCCAGCATTTAAGACCACTTGCTGTTCTTCCAGTGGACCTGGGTCTGATGCCCAGTGCCAACACAGTACCTGACAACCATCTGCAATTCAAGTCCCAAAGACCCAACCCCCTTTTCTGGCCAGCTCTGGCACCAGGCATGAAAGTAGTGCAGATACACGTGCAGGCAAAACACCTACACATAAAAGAAACATTTTAAAGGGTGCTGGAGAGATGGTTAGGCAATTAACAGCATTGGTTGCTCTAACAGAGGACCAGGATTTGATTCCCAGCATCCACAGGGCTCACATAACCCCAGCTCTCAGGGATCTGAAGCCTCTTCTGGCATCAAAGGGTACAAACATGCTACCTACATATAGGCAAAACACCCAAACATATAAAAATTGAGATAATTTTTTAAAAAATTTAAATAAACAATTATCTACACTGATATGTTGGCATTTGCTGATTACCATTTTAGGTCATTGGAGAATATAAGAAACACACTCAAGTTTTTATAAAGGATAAAAGACTTTTAAAATACTGGTAAATAACAACAAAACACCTCTGAGATTAGAATGGTAAGAATTTAAGGACACATGCCAGGCATGCTGGTGAATACCTCTAACTGCAGCACTCAGGAAACAGAGGCAGGTATATCTGAGTTTGAGGCCAGCTTGATCTACATAGGGAATCCTAGCCCAGGTAGACCCTATCACAAACAAAAACTACAACAAAAAGACACACATGCAGTTTTAAGTTAATAATTATGATGTTACCTGTTCAAAATTGCCAGGGAGCTGAGGTCCAAGTCTCATCAATAAGTACCACCAGACTTCTAGTTTTGTTAATGCTAATGCTTCTGTTCTCACATGGATGGAACTCAAAGGCTGCATTAACAACTTGAGTCTTTTTGCACTACAAAGTATATCTTTAAAAAAAAAGAATAGAAGTAAAAGATTACTGTAACAAAAGAAGCCAGAATAAACTTCTCACTTGGACAAACTCTAGGACAGCTGGACCAAAAACACAAAATAGACATTTTAGTATCAGATACAGTGTAACATAATAGGGTTACTATTCCCACCAGGAATTGGCTCTGTGGCAGTATCTACAATATTTCAGGTTGCTAAAATTGAAGAGATGATACTGGCATTTAGTGGACTGAAGCCAAGGATGTACTTTTCTAAAAGAAATGGAGGTAAAGAACCATAGTGGCTCACGCACACAATCCCAGGCCTGCAGGAGGCCAGGGCAAAGGATCAGGAGGTACAGGCCAACACGGGCATACTTTTACATTACTAAACAACAAAGATTATTTTAATAATCAACTAGTAACTTACATCAAGCACCATTACCACTGGTGCCATCAAATTTTCAGAAAGCTACACCCTACTAGAGGGTTAGCTCTACCCTACTTTAATGATGGATAGAATTCAACATACAAATGAAATCCAATTTTTTTGGTTGGTTGGTTGCTAATTCTTAAGGTTTGCTTTCATTTTTACATGTATATGTATATGTTTTTGTAGTATATGTCATGTGTACGCAGGTGTCCTTGGAGGTCAGAAGAGGGTGTCAGACCCCCAGGAGCTGGAATTATCCAGGCAGTTGTAAACCTCCCAAGGTGAGTGTCCTGTGGAATAAATAGCAGCAACAGCAAACACTCTTAACTACTAACCCAGCTCTCTCCACTCCCTGAAACTCAATTCTCTGAACAATATTTTTACTAGATATGTACATGATCCGAGTACAGAAAATTAAGAATCTTTGCTCACATATATCTTATCACAAACACTTCAGAAGGACTTGAAATATCAGTAAAAACAGTTTAAGTGACTCTATTAGTATTTCCTACAACTACTTTATCATTTAATTTAATTACCACTTAAGATGTTGTGCAACAAAGATTATAAACATATATTATCAATCAAATCTAGGATTAAACTATCACCTAGCTAAGGTTTGTTATTTGCTTGGAGACAGATTTTTTACTGGGTAGTCTTGGCTAGTCTAGAACTCATTATATAGATCAGACTGACCTCAAACTTACAGTGATCCACCTGATTCTACCTGAGAATTGGGATTAGAGGGGTATATGCCACCACATCTATCTGTTACATATTTATACTGATGTTTTGGGCTACTTTTTCTCATATATACATGACTGAATATTATAATAAGATGAAGACAAGTCTAAAGAATCCAGTTTGGAGCACAGTTCTAAAACTATGAGGTAAAAATCTAGGTTACTGATATCTTCATTTTATGGCTATCATTTGTCTTGCCATCTATTTTCTATATTGCTCCTAATAAATCAGGTTTTCTAAAATAGTCATAAAGTCAGACCTACTGTAGTGACTTCAAAAAGACACAACACACGATGTTTTTTTTTGTGAACTGAGGATCGAACCCAGGGCCTTGTGCTTGCTAGGCAAGCGCTCTACCACTGAGCTAAATCCCCAACCCCACACATGATGTTTTACACAGGCTAAAAAGCCACAAGTAGGTTTTCATTTGGTTCAACTTCTGAAATAACTTAGGCTAAATCATTTATTAATTTTCAATGTCTCTCAAAATCTATTTACTATTTGTTCCTATTCCCTTAAGGTAAAGTTAATAAGAACATTTCAACATAAAGCCCAAAGAATCAGAAAAGGCTTCATCACTTAATACAAAATTTGATTAGTTTCAGCCTCATCTACATTCTTAGAACATGTCCCCCACCCCCCAAAAAAGGCCAGCAAGATGTCTTAGGCTTGCTGTGTAAGTCTGCTTGCTAATATTGAGTTTAATTCCCAGAACCCATGCAATAATGACAAAAGAAATCAATTCCACTAAGTAGTCCTCTATCTTCACCATGGCCCAAATGCCCTGCCTTTGTCACACACAGACATGCATGCACACACAATATTACATCTACTAAGAAAATAAACTAAGAGTCTTAAAATAAAAGAATGAATGAATGGGAAAAATAATTTAAAGCTATTTACATACCTGGGTTTAAAGCAAAATTATCAATTAAGCTTTTCCAAGCAATGAAAGCTATCTTTTTAATCATGGGTGTTCCACTACGGAAGCCCAGTTCTTCTAGCTGTAACAAAGAATTGATGAAACTCCCACTTCGGTGCAAGGTCTAAAAAAAAGAGAAAACTCATCAAAATATAATTCATTTATTCACTTAATATATGTTCTTGGGAATTAATCATCAGTAAACAAAAGCCACATTGCATACAAACATAAACACCTGTAACATGAGTACTGGGATGTCTTAAGTGATTAAAAACAAGCTGAGGGCATGGGGGAAACAGACAGCCTGTTCAATAATGTGCTTGCTGTGCACTGACAAGGACCTAAATTCAATCCAGCCCCAGAGCCCAGGTTCAAAAGCTAGGCAGCTGTATGTGGTTGCGCAGAGGAGGCAGAGGCAGGCAAATTTGCTTTCAAGGTTAGTCTGACCTAGAGCTTTAGTCTAGCCAGGACATTACATAGTAAGATTAAGAGCAAAAGGGCCAGTGAGACTGCTCAGCAGTACATGTGGCTGCCATGTAAGCAGCCTGAAAACCTGAGTTTGATCCCCAGTGGCAGCAAAGAAAAACTGCACAAAGTTGCCCTTGACCTCTAAAAACACGTCTGGGAATGCATGTGCACACAACACACACATGTGGTTTTAAGGCTAGACATGATGGCAAACACTTGGAACCCCAGTACTAGAAAGGCAGAAACGACTACCTACTCTGAATTTACATGAATGTGAGACTTCTGCCTCAAAGACAGCAGCTGGGCAGATAGTGGCAGATACCTTTAATTCCAACGGAGAGGCAGGTAACATCTGGCAACCTGAGTTCGCTGGGAGCCCATATAGTAGATGGAGTCAACAACTCCCCCAAGTAGTCCTGATGGGTGTCATTTCTCACACATAATCATTCACATAAATAAATGTAATAAATAAATAAACAACAAACAAGGCGGATGACACCTAATGAGTAACACCTGAGGTGGACTTTTGGCCTCCACAGGATGCACACATGTTAACGTGTGTCAGTGCACACATGAGCATGCATACCCACACATAAGCTTGGCACAGTGGTTCATATCTATAATCACAGAATTTGGTAGGTTGATACAGGAGGATTACTGCAAATTTCAGGCCTGGGCTTGAGCTTTGTGGTGAGTGGTGAGCTCTAGAGCAGCTTTAGTGTGGGACACTCTTTAAAAAGTAAAAATTGACATTCAAATTATGAAAATAACACCTACTTTATCTTTGGCACTTACCTTTCCAAGAAGTTTGACAAACAAAGGCCATAATTTTAATACATAAGTCTCATTTTTATTCATAAATAGCTTTTGGAGTTCTGAGATTAATTTCTGTAAATAAAGTAAAAATTTATCAAATACTATAAAAGGTAAAAAAAAATCCACTATCCAAGTCTAAAAATTTTTCAAATATTAATTTTTTGAGCCAAATAACCTTTTCTACAGTGAAAGCATACATCCTCCAGAACCTAGAGGGTCCCTGAACTGGACTTCTGTCTTCAGATCGAAGACTACCCTAATTGTCATCATAGAACCTTCATCCAGTTACTGATGGAAGCAGATGCAGAGATCCACAGCTAAGCACTGGGTGGAGCTCCCAAGTTCAATCGAAGAGAGTAGGAGGATTATATGAGAGTAGGGGTCAAGATCATGATGGGCAAACCCACAGAGACAGCTGACCCGAGCTAGTAGGAGCTGGCTCTGGACTGACAGCTGGGGAACCTGAATGGGACCAAATCCTGAATTTGGATGACAGATGTGTGGCTTGAGCAGTTTGTTGGGCCACTGGCATGGGACCAGGATTTCTCCCTAGTGCATGAACTGGCTTTGTGGAGCCCATTCCCTATGCCTTGCTCAACCTCATGCAGCAGGGAGAAGCTTGGTCCTGCCTCAACTTGGTATGCCAGACTTTGTTGACTCCCCATGGGAAGAGGCCTTACCCTCTCTGAGGAATGGGGTGAGGGGAGGGGGGGGAGGGAGGGGGAACTGTGATTGGTATGTAAAATGAAAAAAAAACTTCAATAAAAATTTTAAAAACTATACATCCTTCAAAGAAAGCAAAACCCGCAGCCTATAGCAATGTGAAGAGGTTTAAAGCAAGCATGTCCTTCTACCAGTAACAGTTTAATGCTCATCCTACTGTCCATCACTCAGCTCAGTTTTCTTGCCAGCATAGTTCTTCCTAAAAACTTGTCACACAAAACTAAAATTCAAATGATACTGTGGTAATCTTCTTATACTAATAACTTAAAAATTCACTAAAAGCTTCACAGTAACAGATATCTAACACGTCAAGAGCCCATGAGATGGCTCAAGCCTTACCTTCTGCAAACCTAACAGCAAGAGATACCCAGTATCCACAGTAAGTACTGACTCCCAGTTTGCCCTCTAACTGGGCATGGTGGCGAACACCTTTAATTCCATTACTCAGGAGGCATAGGCAAGCTGATCTCTGTAAATCAAGGTACACCTGGTCTACAGAGTAAATTCCATATTGAAACTGTCTCCAAAAATAAAAACTGTCCTCTGATCCCATGTGTACAAAGCATGTATATCCTAGCACTCACAATCATATATACAATATAAACTTTAAAAGCAAATTTTAAAAACTAACATTTTAGCTCAAATGTATAGACTGGCCTATGGGGATAAGCACATTAGTAATAAAAACTGGCCTATTTGGAAGAAGCATATTATTAGTGAGGAAAAAGTCTTTGAAGGGCATTACTTGCCAAGGCTCCTTCCTGCCAATTCTGTTTCCAATACACTATGATTTTTAGTACTGCTGTGGATGACCTACTACTCCCTATCATTGTGGAATAAACTTTTTGTACACTGTGAAGATGTGTCATTCAGATTGGTTTAATAAAAAGCTGAATGATCAATAGCTAGGCATAATTTAGGAAGCAGAGAAGACGCTAGGAAGAAGAAAGGGAGTTGCGAGCCGGATGCAGAGGAAGCAAGACATGCAGGATGAGAGATAAAAGCCATGAGCAACATGGCAGCACATAAACAGAAATGGGTTAATTTAAGTTCTAAGAGCTAGATAGAAATAAACCTAAGCTATCAGCTGAGCTTTCATAATTAATCAGTCTCCACCTCATGATATGAGAGCAGAAAAATCCACCTACACGTTATGAAGACAGGCAAGCCTTCAACTCAGAGATCCTTATCTATGCCTCTCAAGTTCTGGATTGCAGGTTTTGAGAGAGTCTATATTCTTCTAAGTATTACATCACAGCAACAAGTATCTAAAATGTGGCTTTCCATATAAATCATGGTACCAATAAAAACTTCATGGAAGAGAATGTTTGAGGCAAACTTGGGATACATGAGAGACCTTATCTAAACAAAGCGATGTAGACCTGAGTATACAGGAAGTAGCCCTCTCTTGGGCTGAGGATTTCCTCATGTTTCACCAGGGCCTTTAATCCAGCACCCGGGGTAGGAGCCATCTCCGTGGGACAGATCTGAACACTCTGTCTGAGACCAACCTAGGGCCCAGCTGCCAATCCTGCAAAAAAACTTGGAGGTGCAGCTGAGACTACCCTGCTCAGCTGAAATCCATCCGGGAGAGGATTCAGAATCCTATAGTCAGCAGTCTGAGGAAACAAGAGCAGCTGAGGAGTTCACGAAGGAGCAAAACGTGACCTGAGAACACAAAATAAGGCGCCGCCCAGCCACCGAACCAGATCACCAGAATCATAAGTATACACTTCACCGGCTGAGAACAGGTAAGCTCCCATCTCCAGATCTAGGTCCCTAGCTCCTAGGCCCTACTCATCAGAGTCCCAGCACTAGACAGCTACCTTTCCCTGCCCCCCCCCACCAAACCCCCCCAAACAAGAAAAAGTAACCCCTATGAACCTAACAACCCACTGAAACCATAGGCACACCCTACACCAACCGGGAACAACTGCTCCCAGAGACAGAACCAACTAACACTGATTGGACTAAACAGCTCCTGAAGAAACAGAGCCCAACAGCACCAATTTAACAAAGAACTCCTAGTGAACCAAGACTAACAATTAGAACAAGAGAGGCACCTTCAGACACAGACACTCCCTGCACCAAACAGAGGAAGAGATGAGTAGACGCCAGTGCAAAAACACAGGCAACAACATGAAGACCTATATGACAACATCAGAACCTAGTGATTCTACACCTGCAAGACCTGAACATACCAACACAGAAGCAGAAGAAATCAACCCTAAAAATGATTTTAAGATGATAGAGGCCTTTAAAGAAAAAAGAAAAAATTCCCTTAAAGAGGAAATAAAAAAACTCCCTTAAAGATGAAATAAAAAGTTCCCTTAAAGAAATGGAAGAAAAAACAAAAAATTGGAAGAAATCAAAGAAAGCCATGAAAAAGTAATGAAACACATGAAGGAAACAATCCAAGATCTGAAAAACAGAAAATGAGACAATAAAGAAAACACAGCCAGGTGGTGGGGGCACACGCCTGTAATCCCAGCACTAGGGAGACAGAGGCAGGTGGATCTCAGTGAGTTTGAGGCCAGCCTGGTCTACAGAGCTAGTCCAGGACAGGCTCCAAAGCTACACAGAAACCCTGTCTTGAAAAACAAAAACAAAACAAAACAAAAAAAAGACAACACAAACTGAGGGAATGCTGGAAATAGAAATCCTGAGTAAAGGAACAGGAACTACAGAAACAAGCATAACCAACCAAATGCAAGAGATGGAACAGAGAATCTCTGACAATGAAGACACAATAGAGAAAATAGATGTATCAGTCAAAGAAAACACTAAATACAAAAAAGTCGTAATACAAAAACATCCAAGAAATTTGGGACACCATGAAAAGACCAAACCTAAGAATAATAGGGACAGAAGAAGGAGAAGAATACCAACTCAAAGGCTCAGAAAACATACTCAACAAAACCATAGAAGAAAACTTTCCTAACCTAAAGAAAGAAATACCTATGAAGATACAAGAAGCTTACAGAACACAAATAGGCTGGATCCAAAAAAAAGTACCCTCGCCACATAATAATCAAAACACTAAATATACAGAACAAAGAAAAAATGTTAAGAGCTGCAAAGGAAAAAGACCAAGTAACATATAAAGGCAAACCCATCAGAGTAACACCAGACTTCTCAATACAGACTATGAAAGCTAGAAAAGGTCCTGGACAAATGTTATGCAGAAACTAAGAGACCACAGATGCCAACCCAGACTATTATACCCAGCAAAACTCTCAATCACCATAGATGGAGTAAACAAAATATTTCATGATAAAACCAGATTTAAACAATACCTATCCACAAACCCAGACCTACAGAAAGCACTAGAAGGAAAAATCCAACCTAAAGAAGCTAAACACACCTATGAAGACTCAGGCAATAGATAATCCCACACCAACAAACACCAAAGGACAACACAACACGACCACAAAAATAACAGGAACTAACAGTCACTGGTCATTAATGCCCATCAATATCAATGGTCTCAATTCACCCATAAAAAGACACAGACTAACAGAATGGATAAGAAAACAGGGTCCATCCTTCTGCTGCATACAAGAAACACAACCTTATCTTCAAAGACAGACACTACCTCAGAGTAAAGGGCTGGGAAAAGGCTTTGCAAGCAAATGGACCTAAGAAACAAGCTTGTGTAGCTATCCTTATATCTAATAAAATAGACTTCAAACTAAAATCAATCGAAAGAGATCAGGATGGACATTACATATTTATCACAGGAAAAATCCACCAAGATGAATGATGAATGAAGTTTTAATTCTGAATATTTATGCCCCAAATACAAATGCACCCACATTCATAAAAGAAACATTACTAAAGCTTAAAATGCACATCAAACCCCACACACTAGTGGGAGATTTCAACACACCACTCTCACCAAAAGACAGATCTACCAGACTGAAACTTAACAGAGAAATAAAGGACCTAACAGATGTTATGACTCAAATGGACTTAATAGATATCTACAGAACATTCCACCCCAATACAAAAGAATAAATATACCTTCTCAGCACCCCATGGAACCTTCTCAAAAATTGACCACATGCTTGGTCACAAAACAAATCTCAACAGACACAAAAACATTGGAATAACTCCCTGTATCTTATCGGACCACCATGCCTTAAAGTTAGATTTCAACAACAAAAACTATAGAAAGCCTACAATCTCATGGAAACCAATGGGTAAAGGAAGAAATAAATAAAGATTTCCTAGAATTCAATGACAATGAATGTATTACATACCCAAAGTTATGGGACACTATGAAAGCAGTGCTAAAAGGAAAATTCATAGCACTAAATGCACACATAAAGAGGTTGGAGAAATCTAAAAGCTCTAGAAAAGAAAGAAACAAACTCACCCAGGATGAACAGACACCAGGAAATAATCAAATTGAGGGCTGAAATCAATGAAATAGAAACAAGGAGAATACAAAAAAAAAAAAAAAAAAAAAAAATCAATGATGAAACAGAGTTGGGTTTTTTTTTGGGGGGGGGGGGCAATCAACAAGATAGACAAACCACTAACCAAAAGGCAGAGAGAGCTTCCAAATTAACAAAATCAGAAATGAAAAGGGAGACATAACAGAAAATGAGGAAATTCAGAGACTCGTGAGGTCATACTTCAAAAACCTGTACTACACAAAATTGGAAAATCTGGAAGAAATTGACCATTTTCTGGATAGGTACCACATACCAAAGTTAAATCAAGACGAGATAAACTAAATAGACCAATAACCCCTAAGGAAATAGAAGCTGTCATTTTTAATGACATTAAAGCATTGGGAGCAACCAAAAAAAGCCCAGGACCAGATGGTTTCAGTGCAGAATTCTACCACATTTTCAAAGAAGAGCTAATTCCAATACTCTTCAAAATGTTCCATACAATAAAAACAGAAGGAACATTACCAAACTCTTTTTATGAGGCAACAGTTACCCTGATACCCAAACTACACAAAGATGCAACAAAGAAAGATAATTACAGACCAATCTCCCTCATGAACATTGATGCAAAAATACTCAACAAAATATTGGCAAACCAAATCCAAGAACACATTAAAAAAATTATCCACCATGACCAAGTAGGTTTCATCCCAGGAATAAAAGGATGGTTCAACATATGAAAATCTGTCAATGTAATACACCATATAAACAAACTGAAAGAAAAAAACAAAAAACAAAAACCACATGCTCATCTCATTAGATGCTGAAAATCTAACACCCCTTCATGATAAAGGTCTTGGAGAGATCAGGAATACAAGGAACATTCCTAAACATAATAAAGGCAATTTACAGCAAGCCAACAGGTACCACCAAATTAAATGGAGAGAAACTCAAAGCAATTCCACTAAAATCAAGAACTAGTAGACAAGGCTGTCTACTCCCCCCATATTTATTCAATATAGTACTTGAAGTTCTAGCTAGAGCAATAAGACAACAAAAGGAGATCAAGGGGATACAAATTGGAATGGAAGAAGTCAAACTTTCACTATTTGCAGATGATAGGATAAATGACCCCAAAAATTCTACCATGGAACTCCTACAGCTGATAAACTCCTTCAGTAAAGTGGCAGGATACAAGAGCAACTCAAAAAAATCAGTAGCCCTCCTATATACAAATGATAAACGGGATGATAAAGAGATCAGAGGAATATCACCCTTTACAACAGCCACAAATAATATAAAATACCTTGGGGTAACACTAACTAAACAAGTGAAGGACCTGTATGATAAGAACTTTAAGTCTCTAAACAAAGAAATTGAAGAAGACATCAGAAAATGGAAAGATCTCCCATGCTCATGGATAGGTAGGATTAACATAGTAAAAATAGCAATCTTACCAAAAGCAATGTACAGATTCAATGCAATCCCCATCAAAATCCCAACACAATTCTTAACAGACTTGGAAAGAAAAATACTCAACTTCATATGGAAAAACAAAAAACCCAGGATAACTAAAAGAATCCTATACAGTAAAGCAACCACTGGAGGCATCATGATCCCTGACCTCAAGCTCTACTATAAAGCTATAGTAATAAAAATAGCTTGGTACTGGCATAAAAACTGACATGTGGACCAATGGAATTGAATTGAAGACCCTGACATTAATCCACACACATATGAACACCTGATTTTTGACAAAGAAGCCAAAACTGTACAATGGAGAAAAGAAAGTATCTTCAATAAATGGTGCTGGCATAACTGGATGTCAACATGTAAAAGATTACAAATAGATCCGTATCTGTCACCATGCACAAAACTCAAGTCCAAGTGGATCAAAGACCTCAACATAAATCCCATTACACTGAACCTGATAGAAGAGAAAGTAGGAAGTACTTCTTGAACACACTGGCACAGGAGATCACTTCTTAAATATAACACGAGTAGCACAGGCACTGAGAACAATAATTAATAAATGGGACCTCTTGAAATTGAGAAGCTTCTGTAGGGCAAAAGACACGGTCAATAAATAAGACAAAAAGACAGCCTATAGAATGGGAAAAGATCTTCACCAACCTCACATCTGACAGAGGACTTATCTCCAAAGTATATAAAGAACTCAAGAAACTAGACATCAAAATACTGAACAATCCAATTTAAAAATGGGCTATAAAGCTAAACAGAGACTTCTCAAAAGAACAATCTCAAATGGCTGAAAGACATTTAAAGAAATGTTCAACATCCTTGTCATCAGGGAAATGCAAATCAAAATGATTCTGAGATACTACCTTACACCTGTCAGAATGGCTATGATCAAAAACACAAATGACAGTCTATATTGGAGAGGATGCGGAGCATGGGAACACTCTTCCATTGTTGGTGGGAATGCAAACTTGTATAACCACTGTGGAAATCGGTATGGCTGTTTCTCAGAAAATTGGGAACCGATCTTCCGTAAGACCCAGCCATACCACTCTTGGGCATATACCCAAGAAATGCTCAATCATACTACAAAGATACATGCTCAACTATGTTCATAGCAGCATTATTCATAACAGCCAGAACCTGGAAACGACCTAGATGCCCTTCAACTGAAGAATGGATGAAGAAAATGTGGTACATATACACAATGGAGTACTACTACTCAGCAGAGAAAAACAAAGACAGCATGAAATTTGCAGGCAAATGGATGGAACTAGAAAATATCATCCTGAGTAAAGTAACCCAGACTCAGAAGGACAAAACATATAAGTGGATAGTAGATATAAAGCAAAGGACAATCAGACTGCAACTCACAGATCCAGGGAGGCTACCTAGCAGAGAGGACCCTAGGATGACTGTGGCTTGATTTTTCCCAATCACTGGACAAGTTTTAGTTAAACATTTCACTATTAGGATAAGAATCTGTACCACACCAAGCTGATAAAAGAAAATGCTGGCTGTACTTTCAGGAAGGGAGGCTAAAATCTTTTTAGATTATGGATTAGCATATAGAAAAATGTCGCTGTAAATCAAAACAGTGAAGGGGAAGATGAATAGGAATCTCACACAATTTAAGTAAAGCATAGCTCTCTGAACAGATGAAGATAGGTTTCTTCTGTGTCCCAGAATCTAATCAATATTTACATGTATAATTTAGCTATTATTTTACTTAAAAGGGCTAACTGGGAAATGTTATCTTTTTTACTATTTTCTACCGAGAAAATATTTTCCAGTTTCAAATAAATAAATAAATAAATAAATAAATAAATAAATAAATAAATAAATAAATATTGGAAACCATAAAATATAAACAAAAGGGCAGTAAGGTTTAAAAAAAAAATGCCCAAACAAAGCATTATGAGAAATATAAATATCAAAAAACCAAAAAACTTCATGGTCTGGTAAAGGGCTTGCTATGCAAGCGTGAGGATGCAGATTTGATCCCCAGAACCTATGTTTAAAAGTAATTTGCACATGTTTGAAATCTCAAAGCTGGAAAGATGGAGAAAAGAGGACCCTTCAATCTTATTGGTCATCAAGTTCTAGACCAGTGAAATGGTCTTAAAGGGGCGGGGTGGGTGGATGGGGTTGTGCCTGAAGAACATCAGAGATTGTCCTCGGCCTCTCACGTGCATGCACATACACTGAAAAATCAAGACCTGATAATGAACCAGGCTTGGTGGCACATGCCTTGAATATCAGACTCAGGAGGCAGAATGTCTGAATTCAAGGCCAGCCTGGTCTATGCAAAGAGCTCCAGGCCTCTCAGGACTAAAGAATGAAATCCTATCTCAGAACAACAGAAATCAACTTATAATAGTCCCCAAATCCTATTCCTATGTGATTACCTGCTCTGTATCTGTCATTCCCTTCCACCGAAGAAAAGCATCCCACAACACTCCCTAAAAACCAACTGGGTGCACAAATATAAAGGTGCCCTTGGCAGTCATGACTTTATCACCTAAAATGAGCTTACACTATTATTATAGACATGGCCAATTCTTATACTGGCTTCTGAAAATCAATAACCATATGTCCTAATTTTAACCTTTTCTTTATACTATTATGCCTCATCTTTTCTCGTATACTAGAAAATAAATCTCAGTCACACAGTAACAATGCCTCTAGAAACAATGCACTTAAAGAAAGTGTTCAATAAATGTTGCTAGTAGAGAGCTGTTGGTAAACTTCAGACCTGAAGCAGTACTAGGAAACTACATTTACATGACCTCATAAGCATTAGATGTATATCTACTGAGATGCTACACTAATGGAATCCCTTTTCAGAAATATAATCCCACTTTATTCACCATTCACTAGAGAAGGGATTAAAATATCTAGACTTTAGTAAAAACTAAACAATTCACTTGTTATTATAGGAGTAATTTGTATAAACTAACAACTTTTCTACATTTGTTTCTGATTATTCACAGGCACTGTGCATTCCGGCTAGCGCTCTTCACTGAGCCTAAATCTGTTTTTGATTCAAAACAAAACTCCTCAGTCATGGTATATATAACTGTACCAATGAATTAAGGCTGAATTGTAAGCTCAAGGTAGAAGCCACTAAATGCAGAATTCAAACTTACAAAGGGTAATACTTACAGTAGTCATAAGGTGCTCTGTAATCAAAGCTATTTCTTGCTGTTTCTGAAGCAGCAATGGCATCCCCATCTCCAGAGCAGTGGCTCCCCGCAAATGTACCTTTTGCGCTGAGTGAACAACTAATGGTATGACCAATTTAGCCCACCTCACAGACTCTTCTCCCATTTGAACTGGGGTTTGTTCAATCAGCCTACAATAGAGAAATAACTAATTTAAACTAAAAAGTGAGGCCAAGTTAAATTATCAAGAAGCAAGACTAGGTGATGCAGGCCTATAAATCCAACTGTTCAAGAGGCTATGATCACAAGGTTCAAGACCTTAGTAGGCAACTTGGTGAGACTGTCTCGAATTTAAAAAAAAAAAAGAAAGAAAGAAAAGAAAAAGACATTTGGTTTGTGATGCAAATTAAATGGTAGAGTATTTGCCTAGTATGCTCAAATCACTCCCTCACACTGCAAAAGAAATTACCAGAAAAGTGAACATCACACAGCAATATGCATAACATAGCCAATTATCTGAGAATGTATACATCCTCCAATGTATGCATTTGTACAAAGACATCACTGTTAAGTACAGAAAAACAGATGAAACTGTACCTGTACACATCTGTAGTGCACATACAGTTTATTCTTTGCAGCACTAGCAGTTAAAGCTAGCACCTCCTGCTTGAAAAGCACTCTATTACTGACTTTCAGGAGTTCCACTCCTAGACTTTTCACAAAGTGTTTATGCAAGCACAATCTTGATCTTAGATTTGAACTTTTTCCTCCACCTCTAAGCTGATGAGATGACTCAGTGGGTAAAAGCTTACTTGCTGGTAAGCTTGATGGCCTGAGTTTTGATCTCTGGAACCCAGACTGTGGGGGGAAAGAACTTAATCCCTCAACTTGTCCTCTAACCTCCACAAAGGCACAGTAGTATGCACAAAGCAACGATTATAATTACAATAGCTATACTATCAAATTGAACATTAACTAAAGGTGACCAGAGAAATAGGACATATTCTACAAATCAGTCATATAGCATCAGAACACAGTTAAAGCAAATAGCTGAACTAAAGAACCCTTAAAAAATTAAACTAACAGACTGCCAGCATGTCTAAGAGGAAGGTGCAAGTATGCTCCTGGCTAGCTCACTTAGGAGGATTCTGAAAGCCTTAACATACAATTTTTAGAACCAAAATATATTACCAACAGGAATGTAGCCAAGTCTGTTTCACTAAAAATAAAACAGCAACTTACAGATTTTTTTTTTTTTAATCTTGTTACCTTTCTCTTGCTTAACTTGGTCTAAAGGATATACACTTTTGTTTTTTTAAACCCTGTTTTAGTTTTTTTGTGTGTGCATGTATGTGTACTGCATGTACCAGCTCGTGTGTCTACACATCCAGAGTGTGTAGAGGTCAGAGAACTTGCAGGAGATGGTCTCTCCTTTCACATGGGTTCTAGAGATTTAACTCCAGTTGTCAGGCTTGGTAGCAAATTACCAGCCCCAGTTTAGTATCTATTTCATCTTCATATATACAAACCCCAAACTCCAAGCATAATTATTCCAATTTATACAAGAACTAACTGCATACCTTATAACAACATTTAATGCTTCAAAATCAACAACAGCAGAATGTACCTCTCCTTTACTTAGTATCACTTCCAATGAATCAATAATACTGGATACCTAAATGACCAAAAAAAAAAAAAAAAAAACACATACAGATCAAATGAACCAGAACTGTTTTATTGGCACATAATTCAGATACCCCAGAACTATACTCACCATTTTGCTAACAAGTTCAGTGGGAAACGTCTGTTTGGATATTACCCACAGTGCCCTGGTACACACATTTTTGTCTGAACTCTTAATGATACCATTCAAGGTTAAAAGCAGTTCTTGAATATTTGCCTCTGAAAAAAAGCAAATTTTAATTTCAATTATGTAGCATAATTAAAGTCTCTAAAATCTCAAACATAAAAGTAAAATAAAAATAACAAAGGCAGATGGGGGGGGGTGAAAATTGGAGATGATCTATCTGTAGAGATGCTGACAGGTATCACACTTCTTGCCAAAATACAAAATCCTAACTAAAGCAAAAGACAGTAAAGAAAACAGACAACAGCAGACTGCAAATCTTTTGTCTTGCACAACTCAGTTAACTATTGTCATCCTGGGATGCTAACAAGTCTTACACAAAAGAAAAAAAAACTGCACCTCTTTACTGGGGGAAAAACAGCAATAACAACTTTAAGATATCCTTATTACCCACCTTGAATAGTCATCCTGTAGGTTTCCTTTACAATTGCAAACAAACTACTGACTACAAAGCAATAGTATTACTTAACACTCGGAAACTATCAGGCTCTATACTTTCAATACCACTTCCAAACTAACATTTACTGCTAAGACCTCTTCATCTCATAAATTCCTTAGAAAATATGCCTGTCACATAAAACAGATAAATTAGTGTTAACTTCAGATTTAAAAAATATATTCTAGCCTGGTGGTGGTGGCACACAACTTTGATCCCAACACTCAGGAGGTGGAGGCAGATCTCTAAGTCTGAAGACAGCCTGGTCTACAAAATAAGTTGTAGGACAGCCAGCGATACATAGGGAGGCCTTGTCTTAAAAAACCAGAAGGGAAATAAAATTACATATGTACAATTTTTATAGGATATATATTTAATTTTATACATATCATTTTTAGTAGGATGGGTACGTGCATGTGTATCCTACTAAAAAAAAGGCCTGGGACCAATAAGAGACTGAGCCAGCAAAGGCCCTTGCCATCAAGCCTTATGATAAATTCAATCCCATTCCAGAACCCACTTAGAAGCTAGGACTCCTGCAAGTTGCCCTCTGACCTTGAGTGTAGGTGCATATGTACTAAGTGAATGTCTTCCTAAATGGGGGGGAGGGGGAGATCCTAAACTACAAATTATAAAAATTAATCCATAAACAGTACTTTAACTGTATTAAACTACACTTTAAACTCAACAGATATTAATAGCTTTAATCATTTTATCTACCTGATAATCCCGAGGTAATTTTGGGATTATATAAGCAAAATCCCAAGGCTTGCAGAGCAGCACTACTCAATTCTGAGTTCTGACTGGAAATGTGAGCCTACAAAAAAAATCAAAATCACATTCACAGCAGAGAAACAATTTCTAGAATCAGAGCCAGTTACAACCCAAATTCAATGCATTTTAATCCAATCAATCAGCCAACTTTTTGGGAGTAAATGAAAATAAGTTTGGCAAAGGAGAAGGGAACCAGAAAAGATTGACAGGGGTTGAAAAGAAAGATCAGCAGTTACTCTTGTAGAATATCTATATTTGGTTCCAAGTACCCACGTGGCAGCTCACAACCTGTCTGTAACTCCAATTCCTGGGACTCTGACACCCTCTTCTGGCTTCTATGGTCACTGCACACATGTGGTACATAGACATACATGCAGGTAAATACTCATACACATAAAAAAATTTTTAAATCAACATTTTTAAGAAAAGATAAATGACATCATCTCCCACATATCCATGCAAAAACAAAGAAAAGGCCAACAAATGAAAGATGTTATTGGACAGGAAACAAACATGAGCATGGTTCTTCTACACAATAAACAAGCGAAGTCTCAAATGCAAGTTGACATCCTAGCTTTAGAATGAGTAATGCTTTCTTCCTCCAGACTAAGAAAGGGAAGCAGTTGCAATGGAGCAATTCCCAAGTATCTAGTACATATTAAGCATTTTAACTCAATCTTAAAGTTAAAAAAAAAAAAAATGTTCAAGAAATTTGGGGCTAGGGAATGTACTTTTCAGTTGGTATAGTACTTGTCTAGCATGCATGAAGCCCTGGGTTCAATCCCCAGCACTGCATAATTGCAAAGTGGTGGCACATGCCTGTAATCCCAGCACTTGGGAGGCAGGAGGATCAGAAGTTCAAGGTCATCCTCAGCTATATAGGAAGTCCAAGGCAAGCCTGGACTAGAGACCCTGTCAAAAAAAATAGTAATAATTTCAATAAGGTTGGGATATTAGTTCAATCTTTTCATTTTAAAAACAAGAATATTAAAAACGTTGATGGTACGTCATGAAGTCATTAAGTAGTCAAGTGAGACTAAGACTACAGACTGTCTGATATTAATTATCACCACTAAACAAAGAAAACAAGTTAACTACATTTTTCTAAAGTGTTAACAATTTTCCAACCAGGCATAATTATCAAAAACTGAACTTGAATAAAAACAAATAACATGTACTGTGGAGTTTGCCAGTGCCAGCCTATAATCCCAACATCTGGGAGGCAGATGCAGGAGGATCATCATATAGCTATCTACCTGGTTCCCAGCCACTGCTTTACGGGGAAACTGCCTCCAACGCCCTTGCCCCACAAAATATGTTTGTTTATGAGTATATGAATGCTATCTATCTCAAGAGTAGACCAAAAATAATTGCCATTTTAGGATAACATACTCGTATACTCAAACAGATTTTATCTCTGACAATTGTTTTTTTGCTTTGAATTCAGGAAGCCCTGAATATTTTAGCAAACTCACCAATTTCATAACCTGAAAAGTAGAGCTTAAAGAGCAAACTCAGGCTGTGGATATAGCTTCATGGTACACACAGAGCACTTTACTAGCATGCCAGAGGCCCAGAGTATAGAAAATTACAGTGAGAGAACACATACGGTAAAGTACCTGACGAACCATAGTAACCACAGTGATCAAGAAAAGATACAGCTCTCCTGTCGACATAACTGCTGACACTGTGTATTCAGGGTGCTCACAATGCACTGGGCGATGCTTCAGCCAAGGGAAGAGTCACTTACTAGAAAGCTCGTCAGGAGCTGCACCTGGAACCCCAGCATTTTGGGAGGCTAAGATTCCAAGGGACTCAATCTAGTGAGATCCAGACCAGCCATAGCTTCAGAGGGAGGCCCTGTCTAGAGTCATTAAAAAAACAAACACAGACCTTTAAAACTGCGTACAGCCGAGGAAGATTTTTCTCAATTTCTGTAATGACTTCCTTTCCTTCTTGTCCAGTCATCCGACTTTAAAAGAAATAGAACATAAGCTTAGGCAAAAAGCAGAAACACAACAGTACTGTAATCACTTTCTTTAAGGAATATTTTCAGGGTTGAGGAGACAATTCAGGGGTTAAGAACACATACCACTCTGGCAGAGGGCCTGAGTTTAATTCCTGGTACCAGTGTCAGAGGGCTCACAACCACCTGTAGCTCAAGTTCCAGAGCCATCAAACACTAGTACCCAATACTCAGAGCTTTAAGTTTCTAAAGCTTACTTTCCAGCCCTTGAAAAATCAATCCAGTCCTTAAAAATGCGTGAGTACATGGTAACATATTGTAAACTACATCAGAAATAGCGATAACTTGCACAAAATCTTTTCTGTCTCTACAATGCATTCAAGTTTTGAATTTTTAGTTGTGAAAAGAAAATGAGAATCCCTTTCCCTAGTCATATACTTAATAGTTTTATGGTCATTTGCAAAAATTTACAAAATTTCTGAAGTCTTTCAAATAATGTAAAAACCAAGTTCCTGCCTCTATTTAAAGGAAAGGAGAGAGAGAGAAAAAAAAAAAAAAAAAAGCCGGACGTGGTGGCACACGCCTGTAATCCCAGCACTCGGGAGGCAGAGGCAGGCGGATCTCTGTGAGTTCGAGGCCAGCCTGGTCTGCGGCGTGAATTCTGGGCGAGCCAAGGCTATGATACAGAGAAACCCTGTCTCGTTGCGGGGTGGAGGGGGAGCCAATTCCAGGGCTGATGGGATGGCTCACACACCTGTAATCCCGAGAAGGCTTCCGCAGGATCCTAAGTTCGAGGCCAGCAGGGACCACTTGACCCTAACTACACCCAGACAATTCCGGACCGCCAACTTTCTCCCCACGTCGGAGGTTTGCAGTGAGAACCGCCGCTCTCCCAACTACTTCCAGCTCAAAACTTTTCCTCAAAGCTCCCGTTTGCCAGGCAAACAAACAAGCAAACAAACAAAAAGCCGCTCCGCCCCGAAGCAGCCCTCGGACGCCTCCGCGGCGCCTCGCAACGTCACTTTGCAGGCATGGCCCGGTGCGCCCCGAGCTGCCCGCGCCCGCCGCGGCCCCACCGCTCCCCCGTCTCCCGCCCCGGCTCGTCCCCGGGCGGGCGGCCTCACCTGGTCAGAGTTAGGTAGGCGTCCGTCTGCTCTCCGGGAGATACCGAGGGGTCTTCCCAAGTCTCCAGAAGCGGCTCCAGGGGGCTGCGACCTGCGGCCGTCATGTCGGCCACCCTGGGGTGAGGCCGGAAGACACGGGTGACCGGTGGCACGGGCCGCGCGGCGCCCTCACCTGCACGCCGGGCCGCGCGCTCGCAGGCCGCCCTCCCTCCAGCCCGCCCGCCCGCCCGCCCGCTCCCCCGCTCCCCAGCTCGCCCGCTCGCCCACCCGGTTCCCGCCGCCGCTTCCCAGGCAGCGCCGGCCGCGAGGGGGCAGAGGCAGCGCCGGCCGCAGACTCCCGCTCCTCACCCCACGCGCGGGAAGCCCGCTCCGCCGCTCGCCTCCCCCGGGCCGCCGTCCGCTCCCGGCTCGCGCTATTTACTCACGCGTGCCGCCCGCTCCTCCACGACCAAGATGGCGGCGGGGGGCGGGCCCAGCGGCGCGCGGGAGCCGGG
Source organism: Onychomys torridus (assembly GCF_903995425.1). Lineage (NCBI taxonomy): Eukaryota > Metazoa > Chordata > Mammalia > Rodentia > Cricetidae > Onychomys > Onychomys torridus. The sequence continues at coordinate 29,557,107 of NC_050446.1, read as the reverse complement.
CAGGCCTGGCGGGAGAGGCTCGAGCCAATCCAACGGGCGGCGGCGCGCCGGGCGGCTCGATGGCCTGCTGCCCGCCCCCGCCCCCCGGGTCACCTTCAGGTGGGGGGCTGTCGCCGCGGGCCGGGGCTAGACGCTGGGGGCTGCGAAGGAGCGCCCGACTCCACCTGACTCAAGCCTGCGCCCCTCCGACCAAGTTTGCAAACTCCCAAGTCCAGGGCTTCTACCATGAGCAAGCCATTGGATGGAGCGTCCATGGCAGGCTGTTAAGGCTTGGGTTTTGTTGTTGGGGTTTTTGTGTCCTGGAGGTCCTGGAGCTTTGAGAGCCGAGCTGTCTATCTCTAAAACACATGCCCCCAGCCCAAGTCAGGGGCGCATCTCGAGCATGCCTATTTTGAAGCGTTGGTCTGTGACCTGAGCACATTTATTCCCTCCCGATTTTCCTCTGACATGAGGACTAGTTACGGCACATTTCTGGGCCAAGAACGAGTATTAGTTAGAAGAGGCCAATGGCGTGCATAACAAAGGCCTGGAACTGGGCGGTATTGATGTGCAGATTTTAAGATACCGCCCTTCGGCCTTGTGATTCCACCGATTCGGGCCATTGCCTAGGATCTGCTATCTTCTATTAGATCCCAGGTGTTGAGAGTGAGCGTAGTCCTGTGTGTCTCAGGTGAAGGAGGGGAAACGACAGTAGACCCTTAAAGAAGTTGGGTCTCATTAATCGTTCCGTGTGCCTCTGAGCATGCTCCACAGCCGGCGGAGTTGTCTCTACTTTAAGCACACAAGGTCCAGGAAGCAGGACCTTAGCCCACGCCTTTACTCCCAACACAAGAGTATGCAGAGGCAGGCAGATGAGTTCAAGGCCTCCTGGTCAACTCAGCGAGTTCCAAGCCAACTAGGGCTACATAATGAAACCGTGTCTCAAGAAAACTGTTAAAATAACAAAGAATATTAAGTCGGCCCAGTGCCAGGCTCGGTAAGCGTGCTTGCCTAGCACACATGAAACCAGGCTGCTGCTTCTGAACAATCTACCACAACCGCTAACTTTTCCCTGTGAAGATGCCTTATTTTTTAGAAGCATTCCCTTTTCAAGAATTATGGTCAGTTAAGTATAGTGGCACACACCTGTGTCCCGGCACTCAGAAGGCTGAAGTAGGAAGGATCCCCAGTTCCAACTCAAATTGATTTAGATCGCACGACCCCGTAACAAAAGGAAAAAAACAATATTGACGAGTCCTCAACCAATGAAGGATTTGAAATCAGCCCCTCAGATGAAATCTTCCCTCGTTTACACTCGTCCCACCCACATTCCTTCCATAGAGATTTAAATTCTCCTGCCCCAAGCTCAAACTCAGAGATCAGCCAGCCTCTGCCTCCTCAGTGCTGGGTGGGATTAAAGGCGGGGACCGTCACACCTGGCTCTTGACCTCCTAAATTGACTTAATTTTCTGCTGTTTGGTCTCTGGCACTTGCAGCACAAGTGTTGAGTGTATAAATAGTTAGATCCAGCTACAGTCTCGGTGAGTTCTCTACTCTGATCTTTGGTGTTTTCGGTCTCATCTAAAAAGCTGAACGATTAGTCAAAACCAACCCCCCCTTCCCCACGCAGACTCTTTTCCACACATCTTCAGAGCTGCTGGCTACCTCCAAGCATCTCTTTAGAAAAATCTAGTCAACACAAATCTGTAATCCCAACACTTTACAAGTCTGAGGCAGTGGGACTGCTGCGAGTTCCAGGCCAACCTGAGCTACATAAAGAATGCCAGGCCAGTCAGAGCTATATAGCAAGACCATTTTATCTCCACAAAACAAGCCAGGTGTGGTGGAGCAAACCTTTAATCTCAACACTTGCAAGGCAGAGGCAGGTGGATCTCTGAGTTCAAGACCAGCCTGATATACATAGCAAGTTCCAGCATAGCCAGAGCTACATAGAAAGACCCTGTTTTAAAAAAAAAAAAAACTAAAGATTATAGGTAAAAATGAGAATATATTTTTCTCTGATATAATTATATCAGGAAGAGTCAGGCCTAGTGGAGCGCCTTGCCTGGAGTACCAGCACTTGGGAGGTAGGGGTAAAAGGATCAGGAATTCCTCCTCAGCTAGCTACACAGTCTGTCTCTGAAAGAATTCACCTATGCATAGCAGAAATCTTTTTTTTTTTTTCTTAACCTTCTTCTTCTTCTTCTTCTTCTTCTTCTTCTTCTTCTTCTTCTTCTTCTCCTCCTCCTCCTCCTCCTCCTCCTCCTCCTCCTCCTCCTCCTCCTCCTCCTTCTGTCGGTGGGAGGCAGAGTTGAGACTAGGTTTCACAGTATAGCTTTGGCTGGCCTAAAGTTCACTGTGTAGACCAGGCTGGCCCCAAACTCATAGCAACCTGTTTGCTTCTGCCTCCTAAATGCTGGGATTAAAAGCATGTGTCTCTACACTCAGCTTTTCTTAACTTTTTAAGGTGTGTGTGTGTGTGTGTGTGTGTGTGTGTGTGTGTGTGTGTTTGTGTGTGTATGTATGTGTGTGTTTGAAAAAGAAATGTCAGAGGACAGTTTGAGGGAGTTAGTTCTCTCCACAGTGTGGGCTCCAGGGCTCAAACCCAGATTGTTAGGCTTGCTAATAAACACTTTTTTTTTTCCAGTTTTTCGTGACAGGGTTTCTCTGTGTAACTTTGCACCTTTCCTGGATCTCACTCAGTAGACCAGGCTGGCCTCGAACTCACAGAGATCCGCCTGGCTCTACCTCCCAAGTGCTGGGATTAAAGGCGTGTGCCATCACCGCCCAGCTAATAAACACTTTTACTTGATGAGCCAATTCACCAGCCCCCTTTTTCTGTATCCTGAATATATCATGGGGGGGGGGGGGATTTTGGACTCTCTAGAGCTATTCTAAAAAAAATAATCAAAACTGAGCATGGTGGCGCACACCTTTAATCCCTGCACTTGGGAGGGAGAGGCAGGAGACCTTATGAAGAGAGATAGACCTTGGAACACTCAGCTCTAAATGAGATGTTTCCATCAAATCCCTCCACTCATATCTCAGAGAGCCCTGCAGAAGAGGGGGCAGAAGGAATGTGGGAGCCAGAGGGAATGGAGAGGCCCTCTGAATCAACTGAGCAAAGCTCCTATGAACTCACAGAGACTGAAGCAGCATACACAGGCCCTCCTTGGGTCTGCACCAGGTCCTCAGTGTATAGATGATAGCTTTCAGTTTAGTACTTTTATGGGACTTACGAATGTGTGAATTAAGTGGGTCTCTGATTCTTGTGCCTTCTCCAGGGGCTCCTCCTTCTGTTGGTTTGCCTTGTCCAACTTCAGTGTCATGGCTTTTATTTTATCTTATTGCATTTTAAAAATTTTTATGTTAAAAAAAAACAGTTAATTGAAAAAATTAAGTCCTAGAAAAAAAAAAAGCAAAATGCAAGCCGGGCAGTGGTGGTGCATGCCTTTAATCCCAGCACTTGGGAGGCAGAGCCAGGCAGATCTCTGTGAGTTCAAGGCCAGCCTGGTCTACAAAGTGAGTTCCAGGAAAGGCGCAAAGCTACACAGAGAAACCCTGTCTTGAAAAAACAAAAAACAAAACAAAACCAAAAAACCAGTGCAGTCTGCTGCCAATCATGCACCTGTACTCTCATGGTGTGTGACCTATGAGTGGTTGACTGAGAAGACTAGGACCTGGTTTATTTATGGTTCTGCACATTACGCTGGCACCACCTAGAAATAAACAGCTGCAATATTACAGTGCCTTTCTGGGACAACCCTGAAAGATACTGGCAAAGGGAAGTCTTCGAAGTGAACAGAAGTTCTAACAGTACACATGGCATTACAGTCTGTTTGGAAAGAGGAATGGCCAGATGTATGATTGCTCAATGACTCATGGGCTCTAGCCAATGGACTGGCTGGTTGGTCAGGGACTTGGAGAGAGCATAATTGGAAAATTGTTGAGAAAGACACCTGGGGAAGAAGTATGTAGAGAGATCTCTCCAAATGGGCAAAGGATATGAAGATTCTTGTGTCCCATGTAAATGTTCACCAAAAGATGACATCATCTGAGGAGGAGTTCAGTAATCAAGTAGACAGGATGACCCATTCTGTGGACAGTCCACCTCTTTCCTCGATATACCTGTCATTGCTCAATGGGCACATGAGCAAAGTGGCCATGGTGGCAGAGATGGAGGTTATGCATGGACTTCCACTCACCAAAACTGACCTGGCTATAGCTGCTGCTGAGTGCCAGATCTGCCATCAGCAGAGACCAACTCTGAACCCCAGATATGGCACCATTCCCCAGGGTGACCAGCCCATGACATGGTGGCAGGTTGATAACATTGAACTACTTCCTCCATGGAAAAGACAACACTTTGTCCATCCTGCAGTAGATGTTTACTCTGGTTATGGTTTTGCATTTTCTGCACATAATGCTTCTGCTAACATCACCATCCATGGACTTATAGAATGCCTTATCCACCATCATGGTATTCCACAAAGCATTGCTTCTAACCAAGGAATTCATTTCACAAACATAGAAGAGCAATAGTGGGCCCACAATCATGGAATATACTGGTCTTATCGTGTTCCCCATCATCCTGAAGCAGCTGGCCCGATAGAAAGATAAAATGGCCTTTCAAAGACACATTTACAGTTCCAATTAGGTGGCAGCATCCTGGAGGGCAGGGACAGGGTTCTCCAGAAGTCAATACATGCTTTGAATCAGCATCCAATATATGATATGGTTAATCCCATAGCCAGGACCTCTGATAAGGAGAGGGAGAAGGGTCACATGCCCCTTCTCCCTGCTCCTGCCTGTGAGGTGGATTTGCTCCCGGTCAGATCAGAGGACAACTTCAGCTATCTACTCTGTTCTGTATTCATGAGTGTATTTCCTCATGAATTTACCTTAATAAATTTTCCTAATACTTCTTTAAAAGACTCTCATGGATTGGTCGCATTATCTGGAGCTCAACCACATGGATCTGAACCCCACGCACTCCTTCTAGCACTACTGGCATCGGGCAGCTGCTGGTGAGTGTCTCTGAGTGTCTCTACACTGCAGAGCCCTTGAGAAGTGCAAACCCCTAGGGACTGCCTGAGCCCTGCAGCCATGCAGGGAGCCTGTAGGCCAGGCAGCTCACAAGGCATGTGAGCCAGGAATTCCAGACCAGGCAGCTCACGAAGGAGACAGTTCTTGTAACCACTGCCAGAAGTATGTGCATTCTACAGCAGATAGAGCACCACTTTAGAGAGAAAGGTGAAGGTGTCTGCACTGGGTGCCTTTCTAGTTCCATGCTTTTTTTAGGGGGGAGGGTTTCGGGACAGGGTTTCTCTCTGTGTAGTTTTGGTGCCTGTCCCGGAGCTCGCTCTGTAGATCAGGCTGGCCTCTAACTCACAGAAATCCTCCTGCCTCTGCCTCCTGAGTGCTGGGATTAAAGGCGTACACCACCACCATCTGGCTCTAATTACATGCTTTTAGCGGCTAGATCCGGTCACAGTTCCCTGCCTGGTTAGAGATTATCAGCAGACTGTTCCTTTACTTTTAAATTGTTCAGTGTAGCTGCTACCAAGCGTGCCCACCCCCGCACCCCACTGGCTTCTGCCACTCTACCAGACCACTAGCCCAATAGCACCAGCCAGACAGTGCTCCTGCCAGGCACATGACCATGCCTGAACACTTCCAGCTCATTGGAGTATTATTGCCTTATTGTTGTATATAATCTGTTGTGATCCCAGAACCCCTACCTGGTGCTCAGGGGTTGCCTAGGTGAGTGCTTAATTCACAGGAGCCAAACCTGAGTCAGTTTGCACTAGACCTGTTTTGATACTACACCTGCCATACATACTGGCCAAGCAATGAATGATACTACATCCAAAAATCATCCAATGAACCAGCCATTTGTCTCACCTGATTACTTACACCTGAAACATCTGGACACATAGGACAATCTTTCAAGGAATTTATCTGAAGTAAATTACTTAATAATTTTACACTTTAAACTGATTAATAAATAAACAAATTAATGAAATTTTTCTTTACAAATTTTGAGTATTTCTCAAAAAAAAGGCAGACAATTTCACCACTCAGAAATTTAAAAACCTTTTTGTTTGTACTATGAATGAAATAGTACAGGACATATATGACCTTCTTGGGATGTATATAATGTTCACAATACTAGCAATTAGCATAGTGATTCTTCTCATATCATTGAAAAATTGGCTTAATAACAGCAAAAATGAGATATTAATGAGACTGATATAGGACTCAAATAGAAAGATTCTTTCTTTGGAATCTGCTAATTTACCACAAGAACTTCAGTCTGTTAGTAATAACTGGACTACCAGATTTAATTCTATTGATAATAAATATGAATACTTAATGGATAAAACAATAACTCTTCAGAGCAATCTTAAGGCCATTCAGATAATTTCTAAGGAGGAAAGATCATTGCTAATTGATAGAATAAAGTCTGTGGAATCATATGTTTCTGATGAACATAAAAAATTGTATGATTCCATGAACTCTCTAGAATCCTCTACAACAGAGGAGGTTCAAACATTACAGAAAGTGTTAGTTAATCAATTTCAAGCTCTGGAGGAGTCTCTTAGTAAGAATAATAAAGGAACTGATAAGCAGAATGGCAAAGCCATACAAGTAATAACATTGCCAGGTAGCTCTTATAAAATGGCTTATTCTGTCACCATCCATGAGAAGCCAGCAGATTATACACATTCTGAAGAGTATATAGAATATATCTGGCAACCTATTCATGTGAGAGATTTAAAACATATTAAGGATGTGGTAGTCACCTATGGAATACATTCAACATATGTAAAACAGATGTTAAATATGTGATAATCTAGAAATAGAATTATACCAGATGATTGGAATCAGTTAATCTCACTGTGTTAGAATATAGGCGGAGGTTGCAGTGGAAAAGCTAGTTTAGAGAAGAGACTAAGGCCCTTGAACAGCAGGGTAAAATTAGAGATTTTGAGACCTCCCAAGATCAAATTCCTAGTGAGGGTCATTTTACGGATTTAAATGTATAAACTACCATGTATGAGCATACATTATTCCTATGCCATATGGCATCTTTAAATGCTTGGGAGGAAAATTCCTGAACCAGGGAAAACAACTGAGATATATGTGAAGGATTTCCAAAGGTCAAAAGAACCATTTACTGATTTTTGTTTTTTCATAAAGGCTGATCATGACTGTAAACAAGGCAATATCAGACCCATAATTAAAACAAGTACTAATTCAGTCTTTGGCTTTTGATAATGCTAATACAGATTGCAAAAGAATACTTACACCTTTAAAGGTCAGGTCAGCAATTTTGGAAGAATGGATATATAAACAGTGTTGAGTCTGTTAACTATGATAATGAGGCTTGGATAGGAGAGGCAATTTCCAAAGGTGGAAGGAGGTATCAAGGTAATAAATGTTTTAATTGTGGTACACCAGGTCATATAAGAAGAAATTGTACATAGGGTGCTCCTAGAAGCAATGCTTCTTCTAGAAATAACCCAAACAGGAGACCCTAACCTTCTGGATTATGCAGAAGGTATAGAAAAGACAGACATTGGACCACTGAATTCAGATCAACAAGAGACATAGGAGGTAACCCTTTACCAGTGGAAAATTCCTCAGGGGGCCTCTCTCAGGCCCCCCAAATCAAACTTGGTCCAAACATTTCCATACACTATAGAGGAAATTCCTTTCCAGGACAATTAAATAACCCAGTGCCTAATGTTAAGAACCATATTGCACTGGATGATAGAACAACTGTGATAGATAAATAAAAAATTTATTTATAAAATGAATATTTTGGCAGACTGAACAAAGACCAAACCTTAAACTGTGAATTAATAGCATTGTCCTTAAAAGATTAGTGGACACAGGTGCAGATGTGATCCCACTCTCATCAGTGGACAGATGGGCCAGATTGAAACTAAACAGAGAAATAAGGGACCTAACAGAAGTTATGACTCAAATGGACTTAATAGATATTTACAGAACATTCCATGCTAACAAAAAAGAATATACCTTCTTCTTAGTATCCCATGACCACATACTCAGTTAGTTACAAAGCAAATCTCAACTTATACAAGAAAATTGGAATAACTATCTGTATTATATTGGATCACCATGGCTTAAAGTTAGATTTGAACAACAACAAAAATTACAGAAAGCCAACAATGTCATGGAAACTGAATAATGCTCAACTGAATCACCAATGGGCCAAGGAAGAAATAAATAAAGATTTCCTAGAATTCAATGAAAATGAATATATTACATACCCAAACTTATGGGACACTATAAAAGCAGTGCTAAGAGAAAAATTCATAGCACTAAATGCTCACATAAAGAGTTTGGAGAACTCTCACATTAATGACTTAACAGCACACCTAAAAGTTCTAGAAAAGAAAGAAGCAAACTCACCCAGGAGGAATAGACACCAGGAAGTAATCAAATTGAGAGCTGAAATCAATAAATAGAAACGAAGAGAACAACACAAAGAATCAATGAAACAAAGAGTTGGTTCTTTGAGAAAATCAACAAGATAGATAAGCCCTTATCCAAACTAACCAAAAGGCAGAGAGAGAGCATCCATATTAATGAAATCAGAAATGAAAAGGAGACATAACAACAGATAATGAGGAAATACAGAGAATCATCAGGTCATACTTCAAAAATTTGTATTCCACAAAATTGGAAAATCTAAAATTAATGGACAATTTTCTGGATAGGTACCACATACCAAAGTTAAATCAAGACAAGATAAACTATTTAAATAGACCAATAACCCCTAAGGAAATAGAAACTGTCATTAAAATCTCACAACCCAAAAAAAAAAAAAAAACCCAGATGGTTTCAACACAGAATTCTACCAGATTTTCAAAGAAGAGCTAATACCAATACTCTTCAAATTGTTCCAGACAATAGAAACAGAAGAAATATTACCAAACTCATTTTATGAGGCTACAGTTATTCTGATTCCCAAACTACACAAAGATGCAACAAAGAAAGAGAATTACAGACAATCTCCCTCATGAACACTGATGCAAAAATACTCAATAAAATATCGGCAAACTCACTCCAAGAACACATCAAAAAATTATCTACCATGATCAAGTAGGCTTTATCTCAGAGATGCAAGAATGGTTCAACATACGAAAATCTGTCAATGTAATTCATCATATAAACAAACTGAAATAAAACCACATGATAATTTCATTAGATGCTGAAAAGGCCTTTGACAAAATCAAACACCCCTTCATGATAAAAGTCTTGAAGAGATCAGGAGTACAAGGAACATACCTAATTGCAATTTACAGCAATTTGATGGTGGCTATTGGCCACCATCAAATTAAATGGAGAGAAACGCAAAGCAATTCCACTAAAATCAGGAACAAGACAAGGCTGTCTACTCTCCCCATATTTATTCAATATAGTACTTGAAGTTCTAGCTAGAGCAATAAGACAACAAAAGGAGATCAAGGGGATACAAATTGGAAAGGAAGAAGTCAAACTTTCACTATTTGCAGACGATATAATAAGTCATCCCAAAAATTTTACCATGGAACTCCTACAGCTGATAAACACCTTCAGTAATGTGGCAGGATACAAGATTAACTAAAAAAAATCCATAGCCCTCCTATATACAAATGATAAATGGACTGAGGAAGAAATCAGAAAAACATCATCCTTTATAGTAGACACGAATAATATAAAATACCTTGGTGTAACTCTAACTAAGCAAATGAAAGACCTGTATGATAAGAACTTTTAAGTATCTGAAGAAAGAAATTGAAGAAGATATCAGAAAATGGAAAGATCTCCCATGCTCATGGATAGGATTAACTTAGTAAAAATGGCAGTCTTACCAAAGCAATCTACAGATTCAATGCAATCCCCATCCAAAAAAATCCCAACACAATTTTTCACAGACTTGGAAAAAACAATACTCAACTTCATTTGGAAAAACAAAAAACCCAGGATAGCTAAAAGAATCCTATATAATAAAGCCATCTCTGGAAGCATCACCATGCCTGACCTCAAGCTCTACTATAGAGCTATAGTAATAAAAATAGCTTGGTATTGGAATAAAACTGACATGTGGACCAATGGAATCTAATTATAGACCCTGACATTAACCCAAATACCTATGAACACCTGATTTTTGACAAAGAAGCCAAAACTGTAAATGGAGAAATGAAAGTATCTTCAACAAATGGTGCTGGCATAACTGGGTGTCAACATGTAGAAGATTGCAAAAAGATCAATATCTATCACTATGTACAAAACTCAAGTCAAAGTGGATCAAAGACCTCAACATAAATCCCATTACACTGAACCTGATAGAAGAGAAAGTAGGAAGTACTTCTTGAACACACTGGCATAGGAGACTACTTTCTAAATATAACACCAGTAGCAGACACTGAGAGCAACAATGAGTAAATGGGACCTCCTGAAACTGAGAAGCTTCTGTAAGGCAAAGGACACAGTAAATAAGACAAAATGACAGCCTACAGAATGGGAAAAGATCTTCACCAACACCATATCTGACAGAGGACTGATCTCCAAAATATATAAAAAACTCAAGAAACTAGACATCAAAATACTGAACAATCCATTTTAAAAATGGGCTACAGAGCTAAACAGAGAATTCTCAAAAGAACAATCTCGAATGGCTGTAAGATATCTAAGAAATTGTTCAACATCCTTTGTCATCAGGGAAATGTAAATCAAAATGACTCTTAGATACCACCTTACACCTGTCAGAATGGCTAAGATCAAAAACACTGAAGACAGCTTATGTTGGAGAGGATGTGGAGCAGGGGGAACACTCCTCCACTGTTGGTGGCAGTGCAAACTTATACAGCCACTTAGGAAATCAGTATGGCAGTTTCTCAGAAAATTAATTGGGAATCAATCTTCCTCAAGATTCAGCTATACTACTCTTGGGCATATACCCAAGGAATGCTCAATCATACCACAGGGACACATGCTAAACTATGTTCATAGCAGCATTATTTATAATAGCCAGAACCTGGAAACAACGTAGGTGCCCCTCAACTGAAGAATGGATTAAGAAAATGTGGTACATATACACAATGGAGTACTACTCAGCATAGAAAAACAATGACATCATAAAATTTGCAGGCAAATGGATGGAACTAGAAAATATCATCCTATGTAAGATAACCCAGACTCAGAAGGACAAACATGGTATGTACTCACTCATAAGTGAATACTAGATGTAAAGCAAAGGATACAACCTAAACTCCAGAGAAGCTAGCTAACAAGGAAGACACAAAGAGGGATGCATGGCTCACCTTGGGAAGGGGAAATACAGGATATCTCCGTGAGTAAACTGGGAATGAGTGATAGGCAATGGAGTGTAGGGGATGGAAGATGAGAACATAAGGGAATTGGATGGTTGAGCTGGTACAGGGATGGAGTGAGAAAGAGGTTAAATAGATATCATGATAGAGCAGACATCATGGGGATAGAGAGAAACTTGGTGCTAGGGAAGTTCCCAGGAATCCCTGGGGATGACCCCAACTTGGACTACTAGAAATAGTGGAGAGGGTGTCTTAACTGAACTGGCTTGCCCCAGAGATCAGATCAGTGAATACTGTAACTGTCATCACAGAGCTTTTCTGCAATGATGGATGGAAGCAGATGCAGAGATATACAGCCAAACACCAGGCAGAGCTCCAGGAGTCCAGTCAAAGAGAGAGAAGAGGGATTCTATGAGCAAGTACATCAAGATCATGATGGGGAAACCTGCAGAGATGACCAAACCAAAGTAGTGGGAATCCATGAAAGTTGGATCAATGGCTGTGGAGCCTGCATGGGACTGGGCCGGGCCCTCTGCATAGCGAGACAGTTGTGTAGCTTGAACTGCTTGGGGGCCCCTGGTGGTAGAATCAGAATCCATCCCTGGTATGTCAGTGGGCTCTTTGGAGACCACCACCTATGATGGGATACCTCCTGCAGCATTGAGGCAGGGGAGGGCCTTGGATTGCCTCTCCTGCATGTTGCCTCCTTATGGGAGGCTTGCTTTCTTGTGTGTGGGGGGGAGTGGGAGATGAGTTGGGAGGGGGAAGCTGGGGGGTTTGGAGGAGGGAAGAGGGGAATCTTTTTTTTTTTTTTTTTTTTTTGGAGCTGAGGATTGAACCCAGGGCCTTGTGCTTGCTAGGCAAGCACTCTACCACTGACCTAAAGCCCCAACCCCTGGAATCTTTAATTGGAGTGTAAAATGAATGGAACATTTTTCTTAAAAAAAAAAAAAAAAAGATACTATGAAAAACAGTCACCCACCATTCAGGCTGTACATAAAGAAGAATGGCCCTACCATTAAAATGGCTAATGGACAAACCTGTCTCAGTTGGACAATGGCCTATGACACAAGAGAAGCTACAAGCTTTGGAACAGCTGGTCCAGGAGCAGTTAAATGCTCAACACATTGAAGACTCTACCAGCCCTTGGAATTCTCCTGTATTTGTTATTAAAAAGAAATCTGGTAAATAGAGAATGATGATAGATCTGAGAGCCATAAATAAAGTAATTCAGCCTATGGGCTCCCTATGGAATGGGATGCTCTTGCCATCTCTGTTATATAAAGAGTGGCCTATTATAGTTATTGACTTAAAAGACTGTTTCTTTACCATACCTCTACAAGAGAAGGATAGAAAAAAAATTTGCCTTCACACTACCTACTTATAGTAATTCCCAACCAGTTTAGAGATATCAATGGAAGGTCCTCCCACAGGGAATATTAAATAGCCCTACCCAGTGCCAATATTTGGTGTAAAATAAACAGTTGGGAATAATTTGTGCAAAATTTCCACAATCTATAATCTACCATTATATGGATGGTACCTTATAAGCCGATCCAAAGTTAGGTGCCTTAGAAAACATGTTTGAAGAAGTAAAGTTTTGCCTTGCTAGGGAATATAAATTGCTCCTAAAAAATACAAAGAGGAAATTCTATTAATTACTTAGGATATAAGATAGATCTACAAAAAATTAGATCCCAAAAGGTACATCTCAGGAGAGATTGATTGCAGACTCCTAATGATTTTCAAAAAGTGTTTGGAAGCGTTTCTAACTTACAGACCATCATTGGAATACCTAAAGATGGACTGTGGTGATATTTTATCTGTGTCCCCCAATAAAGTTTATCTGAGGATCAGAGGAAAAGGACAGCCACTATAGTAAACGTAGAAATCAGGCAATGGTAGCACACGCCGTTAATCCTATCACTCAGGAGGCACAGATACATCTGGATCTCTGTGAGTTCAAGACTACACCGGGAACACAGCCAGACGTGGTGGTAGCACACGTCTTAAATTCCAATGTTAGTTAACCATAAAGGTTTGGAGGTCTGTACAGACAGACAGGAAGTGATGTAGCTGGGTGGAGAGAGGAAATGAGTTAGCCCAACAGAAAGGAATATAGGTATACAGCATATAGGTCTCTTTGGAAGCTGAGGGTCGGTAAGGTAAGGCTTGCTTTGGTTTGTTCTATTCCTCTGATCTTTCAGAATTTACCTCAATCTCTGGCTCTGGGTTGTTTTTTTGTTTTTGGTTTTTTTTTTTTATTAATAAGACCTTTTAAGATTTGTATTATAACGGACTATAGCCTAAAACAGGACAAGGACTTAAATAGTCCAAGAGAGTTATCAGCTGAAGCTGAGAAGGAATTGGCTCTAGTAGAAAAGAAAATAGGAGAGCACATGTGGATCGTGTGAATCCCGAACTTAACTGCATTCTCATCATATTACCCTCCAGATTTTACCCACGGGAATTTTAATGCAGAGGGAAAATATTATATTGGAATGCATATTTCTACCATGTAAACTGAGTAAGAAGTTAAAGACTTATGTAGAAAATATCTCTGATTTGATTCTAAAAGGATAATTAAGACTTCATCAGTTGACAGGAATGGACCCACCCAGCAGAAATTGTAGCACCTTTAACTAATGAGGAGATTTCCTCTTTATAGAAAGGTAATGAATACTGGCAAAGAGCCTGCAGTAACTTTTTGATAGATTTAATGACTGTTATCCTCAAAGCAAGAGAATAGAATTCATAAAGAGAACTGAATGGGTCCTTCTTCATATTGTACGGCAAAAACCAATCTCTAGAGTCCCCACATTCTATACTGATACAAATAAATCAGGAAAGGCAGGATATAAATCAGAAGATTTAAGTAAAGTGGCTCAAAGCCCCTACAGTTCTGTACAAAAGGCAGAACTGTATGCCATTCTTATGGTACTAATGGACTTCACGGAACTTCTCAATATTATTACTGACTCTCAATATGCAGAGAGAGTTGTTTTACATATTGAAACTGCTGAGTTTATTCCTGATAATACAGAATAAACTTTACTATTTATACAATTACAGGAAATCATCAGAAATAGGGAACATCCTATATATATATATATAAAACTATTCTTATATTCTTATTTAAGATAATTTGTATATTGATACAAATACAAAACTATATTTCTTGTATTGTATACATATTCCTTCCTCCTAGTTGAAATACTTTGTAAATTGATACAAATGTAAAATTGTATTTGTCATATTGTGTGTATGTTCTACCTCTGTTTAGGATACTTTGTATATTGATACATATTAGGGATGTTGTTGCCATGTTGCATATTGCACTATACATTTCTACCTCTGTGTAAGATATTTTGTGTATTGTCACAGTTTTGAGGTCATTGTCCTTATATGGTACACCTACTTACAGATTGTTTATCTTGTTAATGTGAAGCCTTAGTCCTTAGCTTATTTACACAGATAAGACTTACAGATTTATAGTCACCCATGATTGTCATTTCTATAGTTATGTTAGTTAGGTTCTCCATATTTACAGAAACATATTTCAGATGGATAGATAATCTTCAAACACTTCATAGAGCTAGAGAATATGGCATTTAAATGTTTTGATAACTTAGAATTCTGTTGACATGAGACATCATTGTTCCTGGCAGCACTGATCTGATCCTGAGAGGATGTTGGGCTTCTAAGACATTTCTGTTTGGAAATTTGTCTTCTTCTTGGCACAAAATGGCCTTCTGGGCAAAGAACTGCCCTTGCCTTGACTGCTGACAGTATGAATGCTGTCCTTTCTCAATGAGCAGGACACAAGGAAAAGCAACTACTGAACTCTACCAAGATCTTACCCTTAAGATGGTCTTTCAAAATTCCTGCTTCTGAAAATGGCCTGTCAGATATTCTAGGCCTGTAGCCAAATTGAATGCCTCAACGATGATGAGAAACTTTAGGTGACTATCTAGGCTGCCAGCTGTCTCTGTCTATTCTCGAAAAAATTTTTGGAAATTGCTTACTTGGATTTTCCGTTTTTCTCAGGTTATTTGCCTTTTCAGAACATTGATGGGTTTGGAGACTAGATAGTTACAACTATAATTCTCTCACATCTTAGCTCAAAAAATTTTAGATACTAAAGTTAGATTCTTCAGGATAGGACAGCTACTGGAGTAATCTCGGTAATTTACCATTTACCTATGTTCTGGACATTTAGCATGTCTTTCTTGTTTGATGTTATTCTTGTTGGTTGTAGTTCCATTTTTGGAACTACATGTTGTTACCCTTTGTTTTTCCTGGACAATACTTGATAATTATTCTCCCCCACCCCACCCCCACAGAGCTGAGGACCAAACCCAGAGCCTTGCACTTGCTAGGCAAGTGCTCTACCACTTGAGCTAAATCACCAACCCCGAAAATCATTCTTATTGTATATAGTTTGCATTAAGTTTAGAGCCTTCTTATTTAGATAAAAAGGGGAAATGCAGTGGTATTTGCTCCACCCATGACCTTGAGCTTTGTGACCCAAAGGAGGCAGTGCCCCTTCTCACTGCTCCTGCCTGCAAGGTGGATTTGCTTCCAGTAAGATAAGAGAATGACTTCAGCTGTCTACTATGTTCTGTATTCATGAGTGTATTTCCTCAATTTACCTTAATACATTTCCAAAATACTTCTTAAACAAACTCCTGTGCATTTATTGCACTACACATGTATGGATTTTAGTGACATTTAAGCATATTTTCTTGGACTATTGGCAAGAAAAGATGAGCCTGCTTCATTACAATGTCAGAAGGTTTAAAATTCAGTGTCCAACCAATTCCTAACAATTACTCCGTAACTTCAAGCTTTTAAAAAAAAATTAATTTTTTTGGTTTTTTGAAATGGGGTTTCTCTGTGTAGTCTTGGCTGGCCTGGAACTCACTTTGTAGACCAGTCTGGCCTTAAAGTCAGAAGTCTGCCTGGCTGCCTTTAAAAGCATGAGTCACCACCTGGCTAGCTTTAAGCTTTAATAGTATAGAATTTAGGCAAATACATTAAAGAACTCAAGCTTGGCAAAGTATACCTAAATAGGATATTAAATATACAGAATGCCAATAATGCAGGATATGAAAGTCCAAGACATCTTTGGCATTAGCAATGAGTAAATGGCTTTAAAATTGCTTCTGATCTTCCCACTCATTACATGGTGTTTTTACCAATAGTACTCACTGACGCTAATGAATCCTTTACTGAGGAAGTCTTAAGGAAATTGTGCACAAATAGCAAGCTTGCCCAGCATGCTCAAAGCCCTGAGTTTAGTACCCAGCATGGGTTTTCAAGCATGGGGTGCATTCCTATACTTCTAGCACTCGGAAAGCTGAGCAGCAAGATCAAGAGTTGAAGGTTATGCTTGGCTACAAAGTAAGCTTGAGGCCACCTTGGGCTACAGGAGACATTGCCTCAACAGAACCAACCAAACCATTCATTTGGAGATTAAGGATACTAGACGAGGCTTAACAAGAATAATCCTACCATTTTACCTAGAAATCAGCCAAGGATGGAAATAAATATAATCTCCAAGTCCTGTCTCTTTATGTAACTTTTAGTAACCACTTTCTAAAAGTTATGCAAGAATTTGAAGGATTGAAGTCTCCTGGGATGTAAGTGCAGTTTGAATAGCTCCACACCCCAGTTGAACACGATGGAATGGCAACAGATGGAATGGCAGCTCCCCAGGGTGGCCTTCCCTGGCCTGTGGTTCCCACTCTGGCGTTAGTAGAAGTCCCTCACTAAGAGCCAGGTTTTTTTCTTTTTTATTAATTTTTAAATTTTTTATATCTCCCAATTTATTAGCTATTATGAAATTGTAGCAATTCTTTAACTATGTAATCAATTAAAACTTGTAAAGGAAATAACAAATGACATAATTAGCCCCAGATCTACTAAAGAGATCAAATTAGTAATTCTTCAGATTAAAAGACAATAGATTCAAATTTTTTTACTGTTGAATTCTACTAAATACTGAGTTATATAAATTTCATATAGTGTCTATCAGAAGATTGTTATCATTTATATTCCCAAGAATGCTTATTCTGCCTGAAATGAGATGGAATCTTAAAAAGTTTTAATTTGCGCAGGTCTACAGAGTGAGATCCAGGAAAGGCACAAAGCTACACAGGGAAACCCTGTCTTGAAAAACAAAAAAAAAAAAGTTTTAATTTGCATTATCTTAATGATTAAGGATGTTACTGAATACTTTTTAAAGTGTTTCCCCCAAATTTGTATTTTTCTGTTTTGTTCCACATGTGATTTTTTTTTAATCAGTTGGACCCATGGCTGGGACATCATAGGCACTAAGAACCTGTTCTTGTTATTTTGCTAAATGATCACTCTATGAAATTACCATTTAAATTTTTGTGATTAAACCCATACCTAGGCTGTCTCAATCTTCATCAGAGAATCCTATTTATTTATTTGTTTGTTTGTTTATTTATTTATTTATTTATTTATTTATTTATTTATCAGTAGACAGCAATCAGTGAAGGAAAACAGAACTAGTCTAAGTGTTGAAAGAAAAAGACTCAGTGTTCAGCCTTGCATGGGACATCTGGATTAGGACCCCACTAAGAACTTACCAGAACTAAGGAAACAGTAAAAAATGTAGGAGCCAAATATGGGTAGATGTGTTATGAAATGCTGTTTTCTGGACAATTATGTCTATTAGTACTCATGAACTCATAGCAGCTATGGTTACCTATATGAGATCAGTACAGGATCGAGCCATGAAAAATCCTAGCACAGATGAGGTGGATAATCTCCAGACCCCACATTTTACTGAAGAACTGTTTCATCACAGTACTAAAATGGAAGAATTCAGTAGTGGAAAGAGAAGAAAAGAAGTGTCTGCAACCTTATCTGTGAACAGGCCAAAGCTCAGCACTTCCAGGGGTAAGTCAGCTTGGCTGTACTACTGATTGCTTCACCTCCTTTGGTAACACTAGATAGGAATGCCTTGATAAGGTGCTTCCCTTGTAGTTCATGTACAATCATTCAGACAGTGGAATATACAGTGTTCTATTTCAGAATCACGTTTCAGAACCATGTACTAGATGTTAAATTCCAAGTTGTAATTTTTAAATTAACTTTACTATAAAATAATACTTGCAATTAAGACTGTCAAACATGGAAATTAACTGCATCCAAAATCTATACATCTCAGTGAGATTCTACGCAGTTAGAATAGCCAAACTATTATTTTCTATAAGCTTAATTTCATCAATAAAAGATTAGGAAGGCAACAGTCTGTAAACTTTTCTTTTCAGTCACCCAGATATCATGTTTCTTCTTATTTTTTTTTTTGTTTGTTTGTTTTTAGAGACAAGGTTTCTCTGTGTAGCTTTGTGCCTTTCCTGGATCTCACTCTGTAGACCAGGCTGGCCTCGAACTCACAAAGATCCACCTACCTCTGCCTCCCAAGTGCTGGGATTAAAGGTGTGCGCCACCACCGCTTGGCCTTAATTTCTTAATGTAAAGATGCAGGGAATAATAAACTGACAGATGTTGATAATCTTATTTGCATGAGAGCCAGTTTTAACTCCACATTCCTCATTATGAATATCTTACGAGCTTTTCTTGGATTTGTTTTAAATACATTTCTTTAGTTGTGTTAATGAATGCCTCTTCTACTTTGAAAGAGGTCTTGGCAGAAGGTAAGTCCACATCTCGTTCAAAAGCTTCACCTCCGGTTTTTACCTCTCCACCAAATTCCAAATCAACTTCTTTGTCCAGTTCTGAAGTTGAAGTAAGTCACTTTTATCCCTATTTCCAATGTAAGGGCTGACCATATTGCAGTTGGAATGCTACTGGGAATCTTCTGATAGGGTTGTCAAGAGGGTGACCCTGTCTCTCCTTAAATAGCACATACTATAAAAACTGCTGCACCTTTGTGTTATGACCTATGACGGGATGAAGGGGCCCCTGCCATGGCTTCTCCTCTATCTGGAATTTACTGTTGCCCATTCATTACTATCATTTGCACATAAACTCCATATCAATAGTGAAGTCACACACTGGCTGCAACCTCTGTAGCAAGAAGCATGATTGACAACATCTGTGCTGCTGCTGCTGCATGTAGATAGACATAATACGGCCCGTCCGTGCCAGGGCCCATGGCACTTCTGCTTGCTACTTTCATGATTTCAAATACAGGCAGAACACACTGTCATGTAAACCTTTAGGCTGAACTCCTTCTGAGTAAATGCTCTTTCCTTAACATTATTTTCCCTTGAGATCTAGAATGTCACATATTAGCTTCCCTGTAGTAGTAAGACATAGGATTAAAGGCCCAACCAACTAGGAGAGTGTCATTTTTCCCCCTCTCTGAGAGTGTCATTTTTTTTTCCCCCGTAAATCCTTCTTAGAAGAAAGAAATGAAATATGTGGCCATCTTGTACAAATGTTGCTTAAAAAAAAAAACCAAAAAACAAAACAAACAAACAAACAACCCAGCAAAAACAATTCCCAAATATGCTTGCTATCCAATAAGATGTGGCTCATGGAAGCAAGTATATAAGGCTGCAGTCGTAGAATATAAAACTGCAGCAGCTGAACTTCCATCTTTAGGGCTGGGCTGCAGGTTGGCTGATAGCTTGCCTAGCATACAGGAAGTTCTGGGTTCCATTCCCAGTGCCACAGAAAACCAGGCATGGTGGTGCTCACCTATAATCCCAGTGCTGGGGAAGTAGAGGAAGGAGAATAGGCACTCAAGGTCTCCTCGGCCACTTGGCGAGTGTGAGGTAGCTTGAAAGTCTGTCTCAAGCAAGCAAACCAGTGGTGGTGGCAGCGGTATGAAATATTGTGCCAGACCCTGTCTGTACTAGCCGAGTGCATGTCGGGGATCTGTCTGCCAGCTCTCTTCAGTTGATGGTTTCTTCAGTGTCGGACGGGGATTGAGCCCATTGCCGGGTAGCAAGGCTCCTCTGCTTCAGGCCCTTGCATGTGAAAGGGAGTTGACTCCACCTTTTCCTCCTTTATTATTCTCTACTTTCTCCACTGACATGAACTTTCTCCTAATGACTGAGGATGGATCAGGAAGTTCTGTGACTTTCCAGAGGTAGGGATTTCTGCTCCTTCGGGGAGTTTGTCACCAGCCTCTCTGTTCCAACTCGTCTGTCTTTGCGGGTCTCCCTCCCACATAGAGCTCAGTTCCTTCTGCTGCAGTCTTTCTGGATGACCTCTGAGGACTGTCCTTCCTCCTCCTCCAACTGTATGTCCTTCTGCTTCAGCTTACTCACCGCTGGAAGTGCTCATAAGCATTGCTCTCTCAAGATGTGCTCTTCTGCCAAACAGGGTTCTCAAGAGTTTCTTCAGGGCTTGAGAGATGACTCAGTAGCTAAGAGGATCTGGGTTCAATTCCCAGCACCCACACAGTGGCTCACAACTATCTGTAACTCCAGTTCCAGGACTGGGCATCTCTGTGGTTTACAGATACACGTGTAGCAAAACATTCACACACATAAAATAAAATAAATAAATCTAAAAAAAATTTTTATTTTGAGACAGGGTTTCTCTGTGTAGTTTTGGTGCCTGTCCTGGAACTCACTCTGTAGACCAGGCTGGCCTCAAACTCATAGAGATCCACCTGCCTCTGCCTCCTGATTGCTGGGATTAAAGGTGTGTGCCACCACCGCCCAGAAAAAAAAAAAAATTAAGGAAAGAATTTCTTCAACTGAGGTGGGTGATTTCTTCAAACTAACTTCGTTGTCATAATGACATTCAATTCATCAGAGTGGTGGTATGAAATTTGACAGAATTTGTGTCTTGATTTTTCCACCTAGTTCCATAAAACACACAGTCATACATCAAATAACATAGCAATCAGATGTCTGGTTTCTCATTATGGGACACACAGCTCATTTGTTCAGGGGATAATAAGGTGAGCCAACAAATGTGTTTTCCAAAACTCCTATAGTGGTTTACTACTCTAGCTTGCTCTTTTGCTTGCCATTGTGGAGGATATTATCTGGCTTCAGAGTCCCATGAAGTATGGTATGATCAACGTCTTTTGTCTGTGAGGTTCTTTCAGTACCAGTGTCAATGGAGTAATATACAGGGTTGTGTTAACCGGCTCATGTGACAGTTTGAAGGAGACTAGCTCCATAGGCTCACGTATATGAACGCTTGACCCCCAGTTGGTGGAACTGTTTGGGGAGAATTCGGAGGTGTGGCCTTGTTGGAGAAAGTGTGTCATTGGGCGCAGGCTTTCAAAAGTCCACACCATTCACAGTCTCTCTCTCTCTCTCTCTCTCTCTCTCTGCCTATAACTTGTGGATCAGGATGTAAACTATCATGCTGCCCCAGTGTCATGCCTGCCTGCCTGACTGCTGCTATAGTCCCTGCCATGACAATTAACAGACTAACTCTCTAAGACTGTAAGCGAGTCCCCAGGTAGATGCTTTTCTTTATGAGCTGCCTAGTCCACAGTGCCGCTTTACAGCAATAGAGAAGTAGCTAAGACAGGTCAGTCATTCATAGTAATGGACAACTTGTGGCTATTACAATGCACACAGCAAATTCCTACTTTAGAAATAAGCCTCTGTCTCTAGGCTTCCAACATGGAGCCAAGTACTCTCCAAACTGCTCTTTTGGCCTCTGTCTTCCTTGGGATCTCTGGCAGCAGCCCTAGATCCTGGTGACACTGGAGCCTCTGACAGTCTTCCACTCGATCATCATGGCGGGCCTCCGGACAGAAGCAGGTTATGCCAGAAACACGGAAGAGCACACCTGTACACCCGTATCTTCTCACAATGTCTGAATTTATTGGGTGGCAGGAAAGTCACAAGGACCACTGCTTTCAGCGGCAGCAGTTTGCCTTTAACACTGCCTTCCTGGGTGTTCTGGCAGAGGCAAATGTAGGCTCTTTGGTTCCGGTTTTCATCTCTGACATTAACTCTCACACCACACAGAGCACAGCCCACAGTACATCTCTGTATGTATCTGGGTGTGTTTATGTGCCTCACAAATGAATAAGGAAGCTGCAGCCGAGCTCAAGAGGTTCCGGAAGTCGCCGGAGAGTCTGAAGGAAGCAGGCCAGTGTGGGAGGAGCTGCTACCGGAGCTCCCAAAGTGCTCCGATGACGGGCACCACCTCACTGGGCTTGCTTGTATCTTGTCTGCTCCTTGCTATTCTGCTTGTATTAGTACTATTCCAGTGTTGTTTGTATAACGGTCCATATTGAACATTTTCCTATTCATGTTACTGTGCTGTCTTTGATATAAAACATGTGTGCTCCAGTCCTCGATGTTCAGAATATAGATTGTGATTGCTTATAACAAACCAAACCTTCATTGCCACACTGTACTGATTTGTAAGCTGATTAGACTTCATTTGGGGCCTGGGAACAATGCTAATTCTTTGCTTCATTTCATTGACCCTCTGTATGGCAGGCTGTTATGGAGACAGTGTGTGGATGCAGTCATGCAAGAAAGCCACTGTTTTTAATGAAGCTTTCATTGTAGTGAGGGAGAGAAAGAAAAAAAAATTGAATGATAAATGGGGATCAGTTCTAGGGTTAGAGAAAATAGGGGAGGGGATATACACTCTTGCAAGGAGAGAGCTGAAGCGAAAGACTTCTTATGGGACTTGTGATGGAAAACAAGTGGAGACTGTAGTGATCTTGGGATTGGTCATTTCAAGAGAATTGCAGCAGAGGCAGTAAGTGGCCAGCACACCCTTTACGAGCCTTTCTGCCCGCTTGGAAGGGTGATCGTGTGTTACTTCTGATCACGGAAGTAGTCCTGAATCACTGTCTCTTTCTTCCACGCTCTCCCAACTTGTTTTCCTTGTTTTGTAGGCCTTTGATTAATTCCCTTTTGCAGTCCCACGCTACATAACTAGTTTCTAATCTATGCCTTTCATGTTGATTGTTCTCCTCCATACTTCCTCTTCTACCCTCCTACCCCCAAACCCCCACTGTATTTACCCTCCCTGTGCCATTATTCTCCTTCCCCCTTTGATACCACTGGCATTCCATACCCCTCTATATTACCAGCATTCTACACCCCTTCTCTTGAATGCCACCCCTGCCACCATGGCCCCTTACTAGTGTACCACTGACATTCCATTCCATACCCCTTTATATTACCAACACTGCATAACCCTTCCCTTGAAGTCTGCCTGTCCCTGCCCATGGCCCCTTACTAGTGTACTGCTATCTATGGGGTATTTCAATTTCAATATATATATCCAAAGATATAAAGATAACATGCACGTATAAGAGAGAACATAGGGAATTTGTCTTTCTGGGTTTGGGTTATTTCACTTACAATGATTGTTTCCAATGCCATCCATTTATTTGTGAATTTAATCATTCTCTTTTCCTTTTATCCCCCAAGCTGTGATCATTTATTTGTTGTACTTAAAGACTTATTTTTGACTAGACTTAGACTTAGAAACAGAAGCTCTCACAAGGACAGTCTATGTCTCTTGACAATCTTTTCCTGGTGTTTTTCTTTGGCTCCCTTCATTTTCTTGGCCACAAATTTAGCAAATTCTGCAGCCTCATTCTAACTTTTCTTAGTTATTTGTTTCTCCAGAGCAATACATGGGCATTTGTGTTTCAGGACACGTTGGGTAACAAGATACTGAATCTTTGTGACTTTGGTCCTGAGCTTCTTACCTATCTTGTTTAAGGGCTTCCTGACAACATGCTGCTGGGCATCGTCTTTAGAGAGATGGAGAAGCTGTCAGACTCTGTCAGCTCTCTGGGGACCCAGCTGCAGAGGCACAGTAGCAGCTGTCAGGTCAGCATAGTAGAAATCTTCTTTCCTTTTTTTTACAATAACCAAGTTCTGAAAACTCTGATTGGCATCCACACCCTGCAATACACTTGTGATTCCTCTCTCTTGTTCTATAAGAAATGTCCTTTACTCAAGGGCAAGTGCACCCTCCTGGCCTCCAGCCACCCGGCTTCATGGGAAGACTTTGTTTGTTGTTCCCACTGTTCATTCAGACCACACAACTCTTCCCCTCCTCAGCCAGAGCATCAGCAGCTACGTCTGTGGCCATGCACACAGATGGCAGCTGGGAAGGAGACATCCAACTTCATCTTGCCACAACCAGTTGCCTTGGAGGTATCACAAAAAAGAGCTTTCTTTACAGCTGAATCTAATCTCCTCTCTGTTCTGTCTCTCTCTGTTTCTCTCTCTGTCCCCCACCGCCACCCTGTTGGACAAGTTCTCACTATGTAGCCCTAGATATCCTGGTGCATACTACATAGACTAGGCTGGCCTCAAAGTTATAGAAATCCTTTGCCTCTCTGCCCACTGGGTGCTGAGATTAAAGGAATGCACAACCATATCCAGCTTTTAAAATAGTTTTTAGGTTTATTTCATTTATTGTGTGTGTGTGTGTGTGTGTGTGTGTGTGTGTGTGTGTGTGTGTGTGCATGTTTTGCTCACATGTATATCTATATATCATGTATATCTTGGGACTGGAATGATGGACAGTTGTGAAACACCATGTGGATGCTGAGGATTGAACCTGGAACCTCTTAACCACTGAGCAATCTCCATGTCCCTCTTTAAAATTTTTTTAAAATTTGGGGCTGGAGTAGTTAAGAGCACTGACTACTCTTCTAGAGGACCCAGGTTCAATTCCCAGAACCCACATGGCAGCTCACAACTCTCTATAACTCCAGTTAGTTCCAGGGAATTTGACACCCTTACATATATGTAGGCAAAACACTAATGCACATAAAATAAAAATAAATTATTTTTTATGTGTATGAGAGTTTTGCCCCATGTATGCCTGTATAGCAGGTGCATCCTGGAACTAGTTATGGTCTCTTTCTCTTTTCTCTCTTTCTTTCTTTCTCTCTTCCTCTTTCTTTCTTTCTTTCTTTCTTTCTTTCTTTCTTTCTTTCCTTCCTTCCTTCCTTCCTTCCTTCCTTCCTTCCTTCCTTCCTTCTTTCCTTCCTTTCTTTTTTTTAAAGACAGAGTTTCTCTGTGTAGCCCTGGATGTCCTGGAACTCATTCTGTAGACCAGGCTGGCCTTTGAACTCAGAGATCTGCCTGCCTCTGCCTCCTGCATGCTGGGAATACAGGTGTGTGCCACCACACCCGGCTTCTATTTTGCTTATGTGATATTTGTTTGTTTTTATCCCTGCAGGTGTCTTTGTATACATGGTGTCCTCAGAGGACATCAGACCCTCTGGGACTAAAGCTGCGGATGATTGTGAGCTGCCATGTGGTTACAGGGAATTGAACCCAGGTCCTCTGGAGAAGCAGCCAGTGTTCTTAACTGTTGAACCACATTTCCAGCTCCTTAAATTATGTATGTGTCTATAAGTAGATAGATGCACATAAGTGTGGGTGCCTACAGAAGCTCTGGATATCCTAGAACTGGAGTTACAAAGTAGTTCTGACCCATCTGATATAGATGTTAGGAACTGAATGAGGGTCCTCTGCAAGAGGAGTCTCTGCCTCTAACTTCTGAACTACCTTCCAGCCCTGGAATATCTAACCTCTTACTGGGCATGCTCTTATGTTAAATGAGAATCACAGGAGGCTACTGCTTGGCTTTAGCTTCTGTGTTAGGCCCAACACACCAGGCCACATGAGTCACTCAGGCTGACTACCTTGTTTGTAGGACCCTCCAAGGAACCCAGAGAGAGCTAAAGGCCAAACTGCCAACCAAACTACATTGTTGTGTCTTTTTTTTTCCTAAAAAAAAAAAAAGAGAGAGAGAGAAGTTCTGGGCCTGGAGAGGTGGCTCAGTGGTTAAAAACATTTGCTGCACTTTTGGAGGACCTGTGTTTGGGTCCCAGAACCCATATGGCAGCTCACAACTGACTGTAATTCTAGTTTCATAGAATCTGATCCTCTTTTGACTTCCACAGGCTCCTGCATGCACATGCACATGATGTGCTCGAGCATGTACACACACACACACACACACACCACACACATTCACACACCACTCAATAAATAACCTTTAAAAAGGAAAAATTTTATTTTTAATTGGCTTCTGATTCATATTTCTTCATCTAGACCTATGTCCCCATAAAATCAAAGACCTGCAATATATTTATGTCCAAGAGTATTTATTACAGCAATTTTTATGAAAACAATCTGAAATCCCAATATGGATTTAGCTTAAATAAAGCAGGAAACAATCATACTAGGGGATATTTACAGCTTCTCAAAGTCCCAGTTTGTAGAAAACTCAGTGATCTTGGGAATTGCTCAAGCTATAAATGTTAACATTAAAAATATTAGGTTATAAAATTGTACATAGTGCAGAACGACAAAATTCAAATACAAATACATATAGTTACATATATACATATGCTACAAGTAGAAAAACAATTGAAAGACAAACATTGAAAAATCTTAATACTAGTTATTTCTGTGTAGTAGAATTATGAGTTTTTTTTTACTCATTTGAAGTTTTCTGTATTTTTCTTCTTTAAAAAATAATTTATTTATTTTTATTATATGTGCACTGGTGTTTTGCCCGCATATATGTCTGTGTGAGGGTGTCAGATCTTAGAGTTGCAGACAATTGTAAGCTGCCCATGTGGGTGCTGGAATTTGAGCTCCAGGTCCTTTGGAAGAGCAGTCAGTGCTTTTACCTGCTGAGCCATCTCTCCAGCCCGTTTGCTGTATTTTTCAATTTTTCCCCACGATTACATATTGCTTTCACATTTGGAAAAATAATAAATACATGTTAATAATAAAAATACAAAAGTGAGAACAAAGAAAATCCAAAAGCTACAAACATGAATGTTTGAACATCTCCTGAAAAATTTTTTATAGATGGCTGAATCTTCCAGGTAAGAACTTTTTATTTCCAGTAGTACTTATATTTTTGGCTTGGCTGGATTTGGATGCGGGCTCCACTGTGACATATTTAATCTGGAAGCCTCCAGCAGTGACGGATGCATCGCTCAGAAACTTCAAGGTCATGACATTTCCTGTGGAGGGGGAGGCACACACAGGAACCAAGAGGTTACTCCAGCCTGACTTGGCTGACAAGTCAACGACTTATCATCTCACAAAAGAATACATAGAAGATGTGAATAAGACTGCGGAGTTAGATGGAGATGCTAAAGGGTTACAGTCTGTAGTTGCCCAGCCCAGTGAAGCCACTGGAGGGACTTGATTTTTGAGACAAGGTTTCTCTGTGTAGCTGCCCTGGAACTCCCTCTGTAGACCAGGCTGGCCTTGAACTCAGGGATTCGCCTGCCTCTGACTCCTGAGTGCTGGGATTAAAGGCGTGTGACACCACCGCCTATCGAGTGACTTTTATATTTAATTCTGGGCCTCTAATCTCACGTGGGAAATGTCTTTTCTGTTTTAGAAGTTTCTCCAGGACGCAGTGCTCCTGCACTGTTCTGCCCCTCAAAACGAAATGAAACACATAAATAAAATTTTAAAATGAGGTGCTTGCCTAGCATGCTGAGGCTCTGGATTTGATCCCTAGCACCACAGGAAAAATAAATTCTCCTTATGGGCTGATCCCCAGACTCATAAGAGCACAACAGTCATTCAAGCGATGGGGAGCAATAAGCCTTGCATTATCAAGAAGCAAACTTAGGGCCAGGTGTGCTGGCTGGCACATGCCTCCACCATAGATTTTGAGGCCAATCTAGTTGGGAACCTGTTTTAAAATTACTAGGTGGTAGAGGAAGCCAAAACAAGAGAAAATAGCATCTCTAATGTACAAAGAACAATCTTATAAACAAAATACAAATAACCTAATAAAGAGCTGCTAGAAATAAAGTATTCTAAAAACCCCAGTGCTGTAAGTTAATTGTTTGGGACAAATAGACTGTCTTCCCATGCATGCTTTTTGTCATGATTTTTGAGTCAGAATCTCACTAGGTAGCCCTGGGAGTCATTATGTAACCCAGGCTAGCCTCAAATTCCTGGATGATCCTCCTGCCTCTGCTTCCATGCTTCCACACCCAGCTCTGCTGTTGGGGTTTTTTGTTTGTTTGTTTGTTTGTTTTTTGGTTTTTTGAGACAGGGTTTCCCTGTGTAGCTTTGCGCCTTTCCTGGAACTCACTTGGTAGCCCAGGCTGGCCTTAAACTCACAGAGATCCACCTGGCTCTGCCTCCCAAGTGCTGAGAAAAGGCGAGTGCCACCACCGCCTGGTTTCTGCTGTTGGTTTTTTAAGGAAAATTTTTATGCTCCAACTCCCTCATAAAGCACTAAAGCTAGGCCAACCTTGTTCCAATTTTCTGTTAACATAAAATATGTCCTTGAGATAAGAGAAATAAGAGTTTTATAGTGAGTTTCCTTTCTTGGGAAGATTGTAACAGTAACAAATTAATAAGGTTTGGACAGTCATCATTCAAGGATGGAGTAGAGAGCTTCACAGCTTGTAAAAATGACACCTCAGAACTGAGAGCACTGCAAGGCGGAGTGTGGGAGGCCATTAAAAAGGACTCAGCACTGCCAGTGTCTGGGGTGCTGCTGCTCTTAGGTGTGAAGTATCGTGATAATTTTATGACTTGGAGAGAAAACAGAACCTATCAGAATGCCAAGTCCTGGCGCTGGAAAGAGAAAGAAAACAGAGACTTCCGAGAAAACAAAGGTTTTAGCTAAAAATAAAAATTTTAGCCGGGAGGTGGTGGTGCACGCCTTTAATCCCAGCACTGGGAGGCAGAGCCTAGGCGGATCTCTGTGAGTTCGAGGCCAGCCTGGTCTACAGACCGAGATCCAGGACAGGTACCAAAACTACGAAGAGAAACCCTGTCTCAAAAAAAAAAACCCAAAAAGACAAAAAAAAAAAAAAAAAAAAAAATTTCAAGAGCAGTTTAAGGTAAGTTAAAGAGTGATATTGCCCATTGTGATCAACTTATGTTACTATGAGGACATTTTTAATGGGCATAAGCATACAGAATAACTCTGGGTGCATGTGTGATTTAGCAAGCATTGCCTATTATATCCAGCCTTTTGAGATTTACATTAAATTAGGATACTAAAAGTTCCCTGTGGTTGCCAATAAAGAAACCTTATGGCCGTCTAGCCAGCACTTTCCTTTCCTTATGCAATGGCTACTGAAAGTACAAGGAGCTGTAAGGACTGTTGGACTGAGATAGAAATGGGGTACAAACAATGCCATCCTTTACTATGATGGACGCTGTGTTTAACTACTTGATAATTCGCTTAGGTCTTTTATCAGTGAATATTTCCAGCTACTATGATTGTTATTGTTATTATTATTATTTACTGTGCTGGGAATCAAATCTAGGGCTACTGCATGCGCAAACCGAGTACTCTCCTACTGAGCTCAGTGCCAGTTCCCACTCATTTATTGCTGCTACAGACCCCTGGGGATGCCAACAGCAGTTCTCAGGGACTCGTGGCTTCCAGCTGATGCCTGCCAATGAAAACTGTCCACACACACACCATTTTGATCACAGAGTTGCTCAAAATTTTTAGAATGAAAACTGGCATGGCTCTATGCTTAGCTCTCTCAGGTTTAAAAGGTGCATGAAATATCATGACTTTGAGGGCACTATGAAAAAGCAAAGGGACATTTTGCTGCAATTTCGGTTTTACCTGTGCTGATGATGTCTTCTGGAAGTTCATCACCACAGTATCTGAAAGAGAATTTTTAGAAAAGAGAAGTCACACCCACAGAAGAAGCACACAACTACTGAAATGGCTCTTATTTATGACAAAATACTTTATTCCCCACAAATTTTTCCTAACCAAAAAAAAAAAGTTTTTTTTTTTTTTTTTTTTTTTTTTTTAGCTAGGGTCTCATTTATGTAGCCCTGGCTGGCCTAGAACTCACTATGTAGACAAGGCTGGCTGGGCTGGCCTAGAACTCACTATGTAGACAAGGCTGGCTAGGCTGGCCTAGAACTCACAGAGGACTGCTTGCCCCTGCCTCCTAATGCTGGGATACTTTCTTTCTTCCTTCCTTCCTTCCTTCCTTCCTTCCTTCCTTCCTTCCTTCCTTTCTCTCTCTCTCTCTTTCTTCCCTTTTCCTTCTTTCCTTTCCTTTCCTTTCCTTTCCTTTCCTTTCCTTTCCTTTCCTTTCCTTTCCTTTCCCTTCCTTTTCCTTCCTTCCTTCCTTCCTTCCTTCCTTCCTTCCTTCCTTCCTTCCTTCCTTCTTTCCTTCCTTCCTTCCTTTTTAAACATGGATTTGTAAGGATAGAAAAGGATGTAGACTCACTATGTAGACCAGACTAGCCTTGAACTCATAGAGATCCGCCTTCCTTTGCCACTTGAGTACTGGACTTAAAGGGTGTGTTATAATACCCAGTCTCACAGTCTTAATTAGATTTGTAAGATGTTTGTAGCCTTTCTCTTTTAAGAAATTGTAAAACTACTTGCTCAGCAGAGAATGTGAATTCACTTGGAAGATAAAGAAAATTGTTTCTGGATAATAGTTTTTTTCAAGTTTTATTTATTTATCTGAGGCAGGGTCTCTTGTATCCAGGTTGGCTTGAAAAGTCAAATTAGTGCCAGGAATGATGGCCCACACCTTTAAGCCTAGCCATAGGTATAGGTAGGGGCAGACAGATCTCTGGGAGTTTCAGCCCAGTTTGGTCTACATAGAGTTTCTGGCCAGCCAGGGCTACGTAGTGAGAACCTGTCTCAATAAACAAATAGAAGCTCAGCTGCTACCTGAGGAGAGCCTTGAACTTCTGCCTCTGCCCTTTACTTTCTAAATACTGGGATCACAGGCATGCACTGCCAGGTCCAGTTTTGTGGGGTGCTGGTACTCAAACCCAGGGCTTTCTGCACTTGACACTCTACTAATGAAATTCCAACCCTAGCACTAGTTTCTTCTTAACATTGAATTTTGTGAGGAGTGGGCTTGGGGTCCATGGTAGACCACTTCCTGGTACCCTGTTCTTGGTTCCCGTCTTTACTCTCAGGGTTTTGTAATGATGGGAGGTGTGGGTGTTTCCTTGATGGTATTATTATAACCTATAGGATAAACATTAAAAAAAAGAAAGGTATGAAATATCTAACTATAGACCCTATTGGTATAAGATTTTGTTTTTATTCTGAATCATGACTGGAAATAATTTCTTTATGAATTATTTTAAAATACATAGGTTTTATAGCTTTTTAAAACTACAGTAATTCCAGAGAAAGGATGAGTATACAATAATGGAAAATTACATGGATAAATAAAATAAATAATAAGCCTTATTAAAAAACCCCTGAAAATAGTACTATATGATTTTATTTAGGTCTGTAGTTTATTTTAGAATTAAAACATCAACTAATTCCAAGCTCAAGGGATGCTTTATGTGTGTCTATGTATATGTGCTCAACTGCATGCTAGGGTACCAAGGATCAAATTCAGGGCTTCATGAATACTAGGAATACTTAAGAAAAATGAAGTTGGCTGCATTTCCTGTTCCAAAAAGTTCTCACCTCTCAGTCTTCTTTATTTTTTGTTATGCATACTTTCAGTCAAAAATCCCCATAGTTTATGCAAGAAATCCCCATTTTTAATGGTTTTAAAGTTCCACATTTCAATGTAATATGAAAACTGATTGGGCCTGAGTTGAGTGTGGGTGTGCACACCTCAATCCCAGTTGGCAGGAGAACTGAGGGTTCAGGATGACCTGGATTTACACAGTGAACTCCTGGTCACCCTGGGCTCCATACAGAGATCCTACCATAGACAAAGTGAAATAATTGAGCCTGCCATTTTGAACTGCTCCCTCTTCTGGGTTCTTTTACTAAATTCCCGCCATGTACGGTAGAAAATTAGTAAGTGTTATAATCCATTGATAAGTAATAATACAGGTTATTAAATGGGACTTGGATTATAAAACACCTGATTATATATGTCAGTTTAGAAATGTTTTGTAAGACATTCAAAATTTAAACTATATGAAGATATTGGAGCAGGTGTAAGATCCAAAATTAACCTGTAAACTCCACCTGCCCAAGAACCAGATAACTTTCTGGAATGCTGGGAGTTGTAGTTATAAAATCCACATTGGCAAGGACCAGGTAACTAGGTTCCTGGGCTGCTGGGAGTTGTAGTTCTTGGAAAAATAACAATACAGCTTCATAGGAAAGTACGGTGGCTTCTGAATTTTGTTCATAAAAGCCCCGACAACACGTGTCTAGGGGGCACTCAGCTGGGGTATTTCTAAGAGTCATCCTGACCAAAGTCCATCTTTGTCAGTTTGTAATATTTTAGTAAAGCTTGTTTCAAATTTGGCCTACAGTGCTGGAACTGATTTTTCTCTAGTGAATCTCAGGACTGACACAGGGCATCTTGGATCACACCCATAATCCCAGCACTCAGGAGGCTGAGACAAGAAGATTTCCATGAGTTCTAAGTTAGCCAAGAAATCTGGATCATCTTCAACGTCAAAATCCTAACTCTCAGATGAATACACAGACCACAGTGAGTATACTGCACCTGTGGCGGATCTGAATATCACTACAGTCATTTGGCCTGCTACAGCACAAGATCCCTACTTTCCCACCTGCCCAAATTGGGGTGGGAAACACAAAAAGACTATGTCTAAGCCTGTTAAAAAATATGGGAAGTTGGCAGGGGATGTATTTCAGTTGGTAGAATGGTTATCTTGCATGTCCAAGGTCCTGGTTTCCATCCCTAGCATCTAATAAACCAGGCATGGTGTCATATGCCTGTGACCCCAATTCTTGGGAGGTGGACACAGAAGAAACAGGTTCAAAGTCATTCTCTTTTACATAGTGAGTTTGAGGCTAGCTTGGGCTACAGAAAACTCTCTGTGTACACAAAATGGAAGTGAGAGAGGGAGAGACAGACTTGAACATTTTAACAGGAATTTCATTCCCCATGACTGTAAACTAGACAATGACGTTTTGTAAGTCAACAATCAAAGGCAGCTTCACGGCTTTTGTAATCGTTGTAGGCACAGCCAACTCAGGAAAATCTTTGTAGGTGAGTTATATGGAAACAAAGGGGTGCGATTGGGGGTGGGATGAAGCATGCCTGTAACCCCAGCACTTTGGAGGTGGAGGCTCAAGGCCCATCTGAACTACAACATGAGTTCAAGGCCAGCCTGCAATCCCAGCTCCCCTGATAAAGAAGAGATGAAGATGGCTGGAAAGGAAGAAGAGGAGAAGGAAGAGGAAAAACATTACTTTCTGCTGGAGAGAGTAGAAATACTGAGCATCAACAATATCATAGGAACAGGGGAGAGAAAACTAAAGAAGCATCAGATAAACACTGGAAGTTCTCCTATCAGCCTGGGCAGGGAAGCATTACCTACCTTCCTACAAAGCCATGGACATCATCATAGCTGTCATATATTTCTACATAGTCAGCCAGGCAGCCTGGATCATGTTCAAGGTCAAAGTCCAAAAAGCTCAGGTGAATTCGCTGACCGTACTTGAGCCGAATGTGCCAGTAGCAAACCTGGTTGTCATCATACTCATTTGGGAAGCCTGGAGATTTAAAAATTCGCTTTGGATCTGTAAAGACACCACCACACTCCTTTGCTGAAATAGGAAAAGAAGGTTTACTTAGATATTATTTTATATAAAATACTAAAGAAATGACAATATATGATTGCATAGTATATTGTATATGCTTATAGCTAATAATTTCTTAAAAAAAATTTTTTTGTTTTGTTTTTTGAGACAGGGTTTCCCTGTGTAGCTTTGTGCCTTTCCTGGATCTTGCTCTGTAGACTAGGCTGGCCTTGAACTCACAGAGATCCACCTGGCTCTGCCTTCCGAGTGCTGGGATTAAAGGCATGCACCACCACCACCGGGCTAAATTTTCTTTAAATTTAAAATTTTTTTTAGGGGCTGGGGACTTAGCTCAGTGGTAGAGCAAGGCCCAGGGTTCAATCCTCAGCTCAAAAAAATTTTTTTTTTTTTTTTAAAAAAGTAAGCTGAGTGCCATGATTATTGGAAAAGAGCAACTCTTCCAGGATTCTGTGCACATATGCCAAGACTAAGAAGTACTAAGCTGCCATGAGAAAAGGCAGTAATATATAAAGATTTGTGAATTAAGATGGCATCCTTATTAGGGGACAATGGATCCTGGAAGATCCCTTTCATTAACACCACTTCATTTCTCCTATACTTTGACTTTGTTGTTTGTGTTTTTCTGAGGCAGGGTCTCACTATATAGCTTTGGCTGGCCAGGAACTCACTCTGTAGACCAGGCTGGCCTCGAACTCCCAGAGATTTGCCTGCTTCTGCCTCCTAACAGCTGAGATTAAAGGTGTGCACCACCATACTTGGCTTTATTCTAGACTCTGGCAATGATTATTAACAATGACTAAATACACGGTAGTATAGCATAGGCTAGGACTAAAAGTTTAAAGTATGTACAAGTTGATTTGGGACTGGTGTGGTGGCATACACCTTTAATCCCAGCACTCTGAGGTGGAGGTCAGCCTGGTCTACATAGTGAGTTTCACAATAGCCAGGGGTGAACAATGAAACCCTGTCTAAAAAAGCAAAGACAAAAAAAAAAAAAAACAACAAACCAAAAACAAACAAACAAAAAACCCCACACACAACAACAAAGCAAAACAAACAATTAACAAAAACTCCCAAACAGCAACAGCAGTAACAAAAACAAAAACAATACCCAAACAAACCAACCAAGCAAAGAACCAAAGTGACTTGTTGGTCATGGTCCTGTGATAAATGCCTGTACTTGTTTTGAATGAGTGTAGTATCCAGTTCTAAGCAAAATTCTTTCACTTGGAGTCTACTTCATTTTGAGCTAGAAGTTGCTCGTGGACACGCAAGGCTGTTCTTCGATGGTCAGGACCATTAAGCAATGCTGTGACAGAGCCTAGAATGTCGCTAGCACTCTCCTACTGAGATATGAAATTCCTCATCACGTCAATGTGTTAGCAAATGTTGGAAGGGCTCTGGAACATAAAAAATAACACTTTGTTCTGTTGTCTGGGAGAACAGACCTGAAAAGAAGAGTCTGCTCTTTTCTCCAGGAGCATGAATGAAGAGTAACTCTCCTTTAGTGAGAATATGTGAGGGAACACAATTCAATGACCTGACCAGCAAGGAAGGACCTATGAATGGTAGGGAGAATTTTATCATCATCTTCACTGCATTCACTCATTTTTAGAAGGAAAAGCTGTTTCCTTTTAGTAATCTCTTGGCAGGTAACTGCTTTGCTGCTGCTGTTTGTGTAACTGCTTTTGCAAAAACAGAATTATCATTTCAAAGAACAAACCATGTGGGTTGTAGCAATAGGCATCCCATCGCTCACTCCTGTTGAGCCGGATTCCATAATCGATAATACCAGTTTTCCCAAATCCACAGTTGGGCCCGGGTTTCACAATGGGGTAGCCAACTCTGCCCTTGGCCATCCATCCAGCAGCACACACGTGGAATCCTGAAAGAGGGAGAGAAGCTTATAGATTCACCCAAAAAAGTCTCCAGCCTGGTAGGAGGAGGCAGCCACCCACTTTGTGTAGAATGGGGAAACCCCTGCAATTGTAGTGCTCTGGAGACAGATTAGCAGGATTTTAAGTTCAAGGCCAGCCTAGGCTACATAGTGAGTACCAAGCATTGGGCCTTAGATTAAGTTCCTAGCACCACAAACAAACAAAACACCAAACCAAACCGAAGTTTGAATACAAACAAAACATACACCCTTCATTTTTTCCTCTTCATTTTTGTGTTTTGTTTTTTGAGACAGGATTTCTCTGTGTAACAGGCCTGGCTGTTCTGGAACTCACTCTGTAGGCCAGGCTGGCCTTGAACTCACAGAGATCCACCTGCCTCTGCCTCCCGAGTGCTGGGATTAAAGGTGTGTGCCACCATGTTCGGCTTACCTTTTTTTTTTTTTCTTCTTAAGGCATGATCTCATATAACCCAGGCTGGTCTCAAACTCTCCACGTAGCAAAAGCTGACCTTGAACTCCAGGGCTCCTGCCTTCACTCTGAACTGCTATTAGGATTGCAGGTGTGTAGCACCACCAAGCCTGCCTATAAAACGTCAATTCTGACTGCTGCTGCTAGCTAGTGGTCCCATTTGAAAACAAAAATAAATGCTCATAGTCTAGGATTAAGTTCCATGGGGAATATGAGAACCAGCTGATTTCAGATCATCCAGCTGTCCTCTGAGGACACTGAGTGAGGCTTTGAGAAAAACCCTTAGGCATCCGTCTGTGAATTCAACCAACTAGGAATCAAAGTGACTTCCTGACAGATCTACATCTGAGATGGGCTGTGGCTCAGTGGTAGAGCACATGCTTCTCATGCATGAGGCCCTAAAATTCAATCCCCACCAGAAAAAAAAAAAATGCATTTAAACTTGTAAAAATATTTTTCTTGTTGTTATTGACTCAGAAATATATTTACACAGTGTTTACAGTATGGTAGATATTATAAATAATCTCTGATTTATAATATACAGGGGCTGGGTGGTGGTGGTGTACACCTTTAATGCTAGGTAGATCTCTGTAAATTCGAGCCCAGCCTGGTCTACAAAACAAGTTCCAGGAAAGGCACAAAGCTACACAGAGAAACTCTGTCTCAAAAAACCAAACCAAACAAACAAATAAATAAATAAAATAAATAACATAAAATATACAGGGTATTCACGTTTGTAATACCAGTATTCAGGAGGCTGAGGCAGGAGAATCGCAAGTTTGAGACTAGCAAGACCTTGCCTCAAACAAACAAACAAACAAACAAACCCTAATAAAAGTCAAGCAAGCAACTAAAACAAAAAGGAGATGTGGGTGTAAGTTGGTGGTGGCCTGCCTGAGCCTGTGCAGCAGGGCCTGGCCCTGGGTTTGATCCTTAGGACTTGAGCATCCTTGGATTCTGGTTATCAGGGGTGATCTTGAAAACACTAGCTTACTGGAGCTGTGGGATAACTTACAGCTGTGTGTTTGTCTGGGATAAAGTGTAATAATGGCGCGGGCTTTGCCAGGCATTTGTCTATAAGGAAAGGAGTCCTGAAGGGGGCTCAAAGGAGAGGGGGCCAGCTTTCTAGTAGAAGAAGCAAATAGTAGAAGCCAGGCATAGCGGTACACATCTTTAATCCCACTTGGGAGACGGAGAAAGATGGGGTAACTGTGAGTTCAAGGCTGTCCTGGTCTACAAGCAAGTTTCAGGCTGGGGCCATATGGTGACACTTGTAGTCCCAAGATTTTGGAAGTGGGGAGTTGAGGAAGGATTAACTCCACACCAGCCTCAGTTATGCAGTGAATTTGAGACCCATGTGGGCTACATGGGATACTGACTCAGAGCAAACAGACAAAATTCACAAAAACAAAACAAAAAAACCCAACCATTTGACCAAACGCCCCCAAATCACAGCAGTTAGTTGCTGGAGTTTTCAGGAGGTCTTTTGACATCATCTTCCAAGTTTTTTTTTTTTTTCCTACCACTGTAGGAAAATGCACAGGGAATTGGTAATTAACCTGTAAGCACAATCAAGTTTATTAGCTTTGAACACCTAATGCTGCAGCCTTTACCTCTGAAGTGCTACTAGGATTATAGTTTTTTTTCTTCTTCAAGACAGGGCTTCTCTGTGTAACCCTGGCTGTCCTGGAACTTACTTTGTAGACCAGGCTGGCCTTGAACTCATGATCTGCCTGCCTTTGCCTCCTGAGTGCTGAGATTAAATATGTGAACCACCATAGCCTGGCTTGTCTCAACAGTTTTTAATCCATGGTACAGTAGTACAGATGCATTCTCTTCCCATCAAAACATGTTTTTACAGATGCCTGGGCATGGGGGTACATACCTGTAATCCCAGCCCGAGATTAGCAAGGCATGAGGAAGATTACAAGTTTGAGGCCAGCCTGGGCTATATTGTGGTACTCTTATCTTGAAAACAAAACAAAACAACAAAACTAAGAGAAAAGTTCCTTAAATTATAACATTTCTACTGCTGCGAGAGTTACAGAGGTCATTGTGCTCACTGATAAACACTAGGAATGTTAAACACACAGGGTTGTCTCTTCAAAGAGAGAACAATATACAACCTGTTTTCCGGCGGGAAGTCTGGGAACAGAAGCGGTTAACATCCTGGTGTCTTTTGTGCTCTCTATGTGGCTGAGACCACAGTGGATCCTCCCCCAGACCCTCATTGTGAGCTTGTCAATCTATAGATCCTTTCTTTATGGAAGGTGTCACAGGTGCTTTACAGAGGGTTTCTATGTAGTCACATCTTAGGCTTTGTTGTGTACATGGGTTAATTATCACCAATTGTGATGTGCTTACACATGCCTAAAATAAACTACTGAGGGTCAGACTCCCAAAATTTGAACCAACACCAGCTACTGAGTCACGCTGAACAGAACTACCTTCTCTCATCCCTCTGATTGTTACTCTAATGGCCCTAGTGGTCATGGAGGCCCCTACTAGGTAAATATTTGTAAAATTGCATAATTTAATGGCTGAGGAAACCAACATTCACATGTCAAGATAGAACAATATTATAAGTGAATATCAATTACAGTAACGTTAATACATAGTGTTTCAAAGAGACCAAGGTAAGGTGGTTTTCTTCGGGGCTTATTTTTAGACCGTAGAACCTCTTCCTGACTCTCTCCCCTAGAAATCTTGGGGACAGAGAACTGAGGAGCCACGCTGTGCTGTGGCCTTATAGCCCCACCCCTTCACAGCGGCAAGGGGCAAGGTAAGGTTGTGGTCAGGTCTAGTACTTGGCTCACTGCTGTGCCCAGAGTCACATACACTAAGCCAGGCTAAATCACGGGAGTGGAGCTTCCCAGAGTCCCCCTAGAAATCCAGGGAAATCTGAAACCTTTCTATGTTCCGAGGACTCGAAGGCCTTTTCCACTGAGATCCTTGTCTAGGAGTCTATGGTTGTCTATCTCACCTACTCTCCACTTGAAGCTCTCTTCAGGTCTTTTAAAGAAATGTTCTCTTTCTCTCTCTCCCTCAGAGGCCTCATTTTGCTCTCTCTGGCATGATGCTCTGTCTCTTTTTCTAGTTCGGCAACTTTTCAAGTCCCAGCCATGTCTCCCTGTAGCCCCTGATGTTGTCAGGAGGCTCTCTCTCCTAATAAAGCTTGCTGTGACAGGTAATTTCATGTCTGTTCCTTACCCAAACTCTCTGTATCTCTACCATGACTTTTACTTTCTTAGTTCTCACTGGGTGGTACCCAGCCCCCATGAGTCGCTGTTACTAGAAACTTGTGACTCTAGGCAGAAGGAATGAGAGAATCCCCAGAAAGCAAAGATAGTCCCACAACAGAGCAGTCCCAGAGGGCTAGAGAGAAAAGTCTTGATAAGGGTTACAGGAGAGGTGGAACCCCCCACCAAGGATGAATAAGAAGAAAAACTGTTGTCAAGTTAGTTACCAATGTTTCTGGCTGCTTCTAGCTGCTTGTAGGTGGCGAGGCGGCCACCTTCAAATTCACAGACGGTCTTGGCTTCTGCATAGGTGAGCTTGTATCTGCCAGCCCGAGCCTCTCGATGGTACACACCCGCTGCTTGTTCTGTGAAATTACAAAATGTCATCAGTGCACTATTCTCTATTCTTGCAGAACAAAGGAAAATTTCCCCCAGCAGGAAGATTGCATCAGATACATGTTGTTGCCAAAGAAATTTCTAGGTCAGCTGTCATGGTAGTTAAGTTTTTATTGTTAGAAAGCTTTGGGGAGAAAAAGAATAAGGGGGAATTTTCGGGGGGAACAGAGGCCATGTAAAGACTGGAGTTTAGATTGCTTCTGATAGCATGAAAGAAAGTTTTTTGTTTTTTTTTTTAAATAAAAAATACACTGTATTTCTAGATTAAACACAAGTAATAAAGTTTTGATGATCTTTTGGCTTTAAGTCATAAAAGCTTGGAAAGGTAGAAGAAGGAACTAGATGCAGGAAACTTAGAAGGCAAAATAAACCAGTGAAAATGACTTCACAAGGAAGGCAGACATGTCCACTGAGAGAATGATTACAATGATAGAGCTGAGAATTCCGTGAAGAACTTTAACAGTGGGAAATCTGACGGAAACCTCAGCAAGCAAGCTGAGCAGCAAAGAAAAGGGATTTGAAGGCAGCAGAGAGAGAACTGGTGCATCTATAACCACTTTTTCTGACTTGTTTGTTCACATGTTGTCCCCAACATATCTTAGGCGATGACAAGGCACTGTCTTCCAATAGGTCACGGTTTCAGTGAATTGTTTGGGGACTGCAGTGGTGTCTTCATAGAAACAGTGTGAAGAGGTTCCCCAGACAACAGTCACAAGTTTATCTATCTCCTAGTGCTAGCAGTGCCTCCCAGTTGTCTAGATTACTATTGAGCTTTTGTAGACTGATCTGCCCAGTCGGCCAATGTGGAGATGTTCCCAGTGAATTCTTGAATGCCTTAGCACACAGCAAGACACAAATCCAGAAACATGTCCTGATTCAACTCCTATTTCTCTTCCTCAAACTAAAACTGACTCTGCCACAGTTTGATGGGAAAGGATGCTGATTGTGCTTCATGTTTTTCTAGACTCCAAGGATCCTGTTCTTATAAATTATATGGTAAAGGCCCATCACTTAGAGAAGACAACAGTCCATTTGTTATTTTTATTTACTCATGTATTTTAGTGCAAGTTCTCATGTGCCCCAGGCTGACCTCTAACTAGCTATGCAGCTGAGGAAGACCTTGAACTTGGATCTTCCTGCCTTTACCTCCTGATTGCTGAGATTACAGGCATGTAACTCTTGGTTTTATGTGGTATTGGAGAATCCAACCAGGATTTTTTGCATGCTAGGCAAGAACTCTACCAACTGAGCTTACATTCCACACTTACAGACCAGGAAATACTAGCAACATCAGATCATCACCAGTGGAGATGATTTTTCACTTTATAAACACCTGTTACCCAGGTGTCCTTCATGTGCCAAAGCCCCAATACACTCATTAATTTCCAGTTTTATTCTTCATGCACGTAGTTTGATGATTTTGTCCAGGTGGTGTGGATCAAGTCCTGTCCCCTCAAGGAACTTAGACATGCATGTGTGGGCAACTAAGCTATATTTATCACTTTTTTAAAATTAATTTTTAAATTTATATATACACATTTTTTTTTCTGCGTGTATGTCTGTGCACCACATGTGTACCTAGTGTTTGAGGAGTCCAAAAGAGGGTATTGAATCCCCTGGGACTGGAGTTACAGATGGTTGTGAGCCATCATCTGGTTACTGGGAATTGAACTCATGGTCTCTGGAAGAGCAGCCAGTGCTCTTAACCACTGAGCAATCTCTCCAGCCCTGTTTTTTTTTTTTTTAATTTGGTTTTGTTTTTTATGTAGGGTCTTGATATGTAACCCAGGATGGTCTAGAACTTGTGAGTCTCCTGTCTCAGCCATTTAATTATGAAAATTAAAATGCTTGGCACCACACTGAACTAAGTATCTTTATCTTAGACACTATGCCTTTTGGTAGAAGAAAAAGATTCATGCTTAATTAAATTATTATAAATATTGTTTGTTGTTGGGGCTGGGGCGATGACTCAGTGGTTAAGAGCACTGGCTGCTCTTCCAGACGACCCAGGTTCAATTCCCAGCACCCACATGGCAGCTCCCAACTGTCTGTAGCCAGGAGATCCACCATCCTCACACAGACACACATGCACGCAGAACAACAAAGCACATAAGATTAAAATAAATAAATAAATAAATATTGTTAATTCAAACATTGAAAAAATCTATCTGTACTCCAAGAATATAGAAAATAATGGGGTTGGGGATTTAGCTCAGTGGTAGAGCATTTGCCTAGCAAGCGCAAGGCCCTGGGTTCTGTCCTCAGCTCTGAAAAAAAATAAATAAAAGTAAAATAAAGTTAGAAAAAAATTGTTGAAAAAAAACCTCAAACTGGTTTCCTTAATATTTTACTCCAAACATGAAATATATTTCTGGGGAGAGATTAACAAATTAACAAAGAGAGTTTTAGAAAATAATTTCAAAAAAAAAGAAACTATTGGAAACTGATGGCATGTGTCTGGGTAATTACATTATTATAACTGAAACAACAAACTTGATGTGGCATAATTTCA
The DNA here is from genome assembly GCF_903995425.1 of Onychomys torridus. Lineage (NCBI taxonomy): Eukaryota > Metazoa > Chordata > Mammalia > Rodentia > Cricetidae > Onychomys > Onychomys torridus. The sequence continues at coordinate 29,514,806 of NC_050446.1, read as the reverse complement.
GTTTCTTAAATATTCCATTTTGCCTTATGAGCAAACACACTGAGAATTCTTGATGTAGATATTTGACAATTTAACTAAGGCAGTTAATGAAACAATTATGGCAAGGTCTCATTATGTAACCTATGCTTCCCTTGGAGTCTCTATTGTCCTGCTTCAGCCTCTTGAGTCTTGGTGATTACAGAACTTCTTGCTCAGTAACAATTCTATATGAAGTTATTTTGGTTTCTTGTTTGTTTGTTTTTTGAGACAATGTCATTTTCTAGTTCTGACTGGCCTGGAACTCACTATGTAGATCAGATTGGTCTCAAACTCATAGATATCTGCCGGCCTCTTGAGTGCCAGGATTAAAGGCATGCACCGCTACACTTGAGCCTGCCTAGGGATGATTATAAACAAAGCATTTTTTGTGTGTATTTGTTTGTTTATTCATTTATTCAGTTTTTGAGGCAAAGTTTTGCTATGTATCCCAGGCTAGCCTGGAACTCCCAATCTTCCTGCCTTAGTCCCCCAAGTACTTGGAATTTAAAAGCAGGACCATTATTGTTTTAAAGTACTATTTGTTACTTAAAATATTTCTGGGTTTAGAATTTTAAGCTATTAAGACAAAATTTAGTACAATGAAACTCTAGCTTTTAAAAGAAACATGTGTCTAAAGAAATGATATTTTATTCATTTTCCTACTCTATCACTTATTTGTAAAACTGTTTTCTTTTTTTTCTCCTTTTGGCAAATGACAGTGGTGGCCTGTGGGTTCTGGTATCTGCTGGTTCTTCTGGGAGGAGTTAGACAAGCTTGTAGGCATCACTTCTTGAACCTCAGTTTCCCCATTTAGTGAATAGGAATAGTGATAGCTGGTGCACCCTACTAGGAGCTTGTGGTACGCAACCTGCCCATCTTTGGCAGATTCAGTACAAAGACTGAAAGTAATTGTTCCCTGTGTTTTCAATGTTCAAGATCCATGTTGACTGACTGACATCTCTTGTCTGTCAGTTCCTTTCTTGTTAAGTTGCTGTTAAGAAATTAGAAGTCGAGTTGAGGATTTAGCTCAGTGGTAGAGCGCTTGCCTAGCAAGCGCAAGGCCCTGGGCTTGATCCTCAGCTCAAAAAAAAAAAAAGAAAAAGAAAAAGAAATTAGAAGTCACAGAGTTCAAATGTCCTGTTCTTCAGAGTTGCTACCAGATCCCTCCCTTCAAACCAAACTTTCTTTTCTCCCTAAACAGTTACAAATATTATATTGACCTAACCAACTGTGAACAATTTGTGCTGGGCTGACTGGTCAGTCATGTGTTCCAGACTGAAGCAGTTGATGGCGTCTCAAGCTCCTGATCCACAGTGTGCCCTTAACAAAGCTTCAGCTTGCTGTTCTCTATCACTGGGGCAGAACTGCTTTTTATCCACGTTTACATTTTTGTAGCATACACACTCATTACAAAAACAATGACTTCAAGTTACTCGATCCCAGGAGAATTTGATAGCATTTCAAAATATTCCCATACAACTTTAATTCTGCCTAGCTCTATGGTGTTTCCCCATTTCTGACAGGCATGTATGCATTTCCCCAGTTGGATTGTGTACACACATCTACATTCATTTCAGAACCCATCTTGACCAAACGGTCACACTGCAGCTAGTTACTGGCTCAGGCTGGAAAAAGAGGCAGCAAGGCTGTGCCGTTCAAATGCAGCTTTTTAATGAAATCCTCATGGTTATAATTACTACCAAAGAGAACTCTGCTGAAAGGGAAAACCAGTCTACAATCATGTGTTGCCTAGCAAGCATAAAACCAAGATCTAGGTTAATTCTGCCTTTTCGTTATTTCTTTATTCTCTGCAAGAATAAGATGAATCCCTAGCAAGCAATCAAACAATTTTCTTCTCTACTAAGTACAGTAATGGACAAAATGCAACATCCACTTGAATCATAAGGTTTCTCGTATTGTTTTGAGTGCTATAATGGGTTGACACTCATTTCTGTGTTAATAGTCTTTTCATGGTCTATTGTTCCTCTTTCGTGTTTAACCTAAGCCATCCCTTCCATTTAACAGGACAACAAAGAGAACTTTCCTCATTTAACCGCAGGTCTAGGAAAGTACTTACATGACACACAGAACCAAAGCCTGATGAATGCATCAGAAAGCACAAGGCATTGTTGTTTTCTCTCCTGTGTCACATTCTAGTTTTGTTAAAATAGTTGAAGACAGTTAGAAAAATTAAGATGTACCCTGCAGCTCAGAGTACCTGGAGTTGAGAACCACTGTAGGAGTTCTGTGTCTCCCGCCTTACCTGAACTCTCACTTCGAAAGCAGTTGAAATAATAATAATAATAATGATGATGATGATGATGATGATGATGGTGATAATGATAATAAACCAAATCTATTATACTGGCGGTTTAGTTTCATAATGAAATACTCACCGGTAAGCTACCATCTCTACTTTGAAAATCTTGAAATATATTTTCACAATGACACATCACAACCCCTGCTTTTTGTTGAACTGTGCAAAAGGACAGCCTTAAGTTTTAAATGCAAACATCCTTTGTTTAATGGTATGTCCGTCAGTGTCTCTCTTTTTAAAGAATTTTCTGTGAAAACATTAGCTTTGAACATGCTAGAAATTTTTACTCCTTCGAGTCAGTCCTCTGCAATGTCAAAGGATCGTTATCCCCAACAAGAAGTTCGTGAGTGAAGTTTCTTACCAAGCCATATGGAGTTATGAAAGATTCCATTCTTGAATCCCCATCCGTGAGCCTCTTCCCACAGCAGGACCCATAAGCAAAGGAGCACCACCATATCTTCAGTTGCAGCAGTTTTACAGTGTCGGGGCTGCCCACGAGAAATTCTCCGAGTAGCGGCTGGAATGCAGCTGAAACATCTGGTTTCCACATCTTTTAAATAGTTTTTTTCGTCTGTGAGGTCAGCATGTACTCTCCAATGGCACTTTCCGTTGCAGAGTTACACAATTAGTTCAGTGTCTGAAGCAAGCCCTCTGACTCATTTGCATTGGCAACCAGACCGGAGGGCGCAGGATGAGCATCCACGTTTCAAATTCACTTTCTCAGAAACAAGTTCGTTTATTCTGTCAGTCACCAACACTTTTCTGTTAGAAGTTTGTGTCATTTGGTGCAGAATCAGAAGCGATTAAAGAAAAACCAAACTCCAGCAGGAATTCTCAGAGAAATCCTGAAGGTCTTTGTTTGCATAGTTAATTTTGGGGCTTGTAGTTTAACATTAATCTTTAACTTGATTGTGATAGTATTGCACAGTTTTTCCTAAACGTTGCCAAGTCTGTTTGTGTAGAAAATTTAAAACAAAAGTGTATGTAGTTTAGCAAATCCAGCACGGGAGAACATTTTTCTCTCGCTCTCTTCCTCCCTCCCTTCCTCCTCCACCCCCTCAACTTTGAGAAAAAGACTCCAATTTCAGAGAGTCTTAGGACATTCAGGTAGCCTTGGAATATCCTAACAAGGAGTATTTTAAGCAGATACTGGCAGGCTTGGAGGACTTTGTGGCTGGACACTCCCTTCCCTTATAGTCTACAGACTGCCAGGCAGGAGGCTGGAATGCTTCATGACTGGTCAGAAGAATAGGACCTGAGTCATATTTCTGGTCTTGGGAGGAGACCTGGCATCCTGAACTGTCTTAGAAAGTCATTGATGGATAACTGTCTGAGCCTGACTCTGGGAACCCTAAACCTTACAAGATTACAATATAACAAGAGGGTTTCTGATAAGGACCAGTCAGGCTGGATGGCAAAAGGTTCTCTTCTCAGCATCTCAGACCATAAAGTCTCTCCTTCCAGAGATGCATCTGTACCTATCCACTCAACAGAGATGTTTATACACCTACTCACTCAACCTGTTCTCATGCCTGTCACCCTGGCCAATGTAGTGAAGACCCTATGTCAAAATGAGAGAGAGAGAGAGAGAGAGAGAGAGAGAGAGAGAGAGAGAGAGAGAGAGAGACCCCAGTGGTACAATGTGGGCTTAGCATGTGAGATCCTAGGTCCAACCAGCAGCCCCATACAGACACAAACCTGTACCACTCTTCTTCAAGTCAGAATCAACACAAAAGGCTTGTCAATCATTTGAGTAAAAAGCAAAGCCTTTCAGAAAAAGAACTCTTGTCTAGAGATTTTTAGAAAACACTATAAAGCCTGTAAAAAACCAAACAACAACAACAAAACCATGTAGGCTGGCATAGTAGTCTCTTGGACCCTCTGGCTACTGTCCATTACTTCTTTTTCTTTCCTTTTCTTTTCTTTTCTTCTCTTCTCTTCTCTTCTCTTCTCTTCTCTTCTCTTCTCTTCTCTTCTCTCTCTCTCTCTCTCTCTCTCTCTCTCTCTCTCTCTCTTTCTCTTTCTCTTTGGCGGTGGCGGGGTGGTGGTGGGGTTCCAGACAGGGTTTCCCTGTGCAACAGCCCTGGCTTTGTAGACCAGGCTGGCCTCAAACTCACAGAGATCTGCCTGCCTCTGCCTCTCAAGTGCCAGGATTAAAGATGTACACCACCACCGCCCGGCCCAGAATGCTGTTTCTTTTTGTGGTTGTGGTTGTTCATTTATTTGAGACAGGGTCTCTAAGTACCGCAGCTATCCTGGAACTTGCTATGTAAGTTTGCTGCAAACTCAGAGTGATCCACCTGCCTCTGCCTCCCAAGTGCTGGGATTAAAGGTGTGCCACTGTGGCTGGCTCCCTCTCACTCTTGAGAGTGTTCTGTATCCTCCAATGCACTCTGCTCTTTTGTCTACATGCTGATGCTTTGCCTGAATTCTTTTGACCAAGCTCACAAGGACCAGTGAAGACCAGAACAAGACCCTGGTAACAGGCAGATGATAATAAAGTTAACAAAATATGGCCCGGCTTCCCAAAATCAATCTAACTTGGATGAAAATGATCAAAATAATAGGTGATGATCTGGGAAAGTCACCATGCCTTCCAGCTTCTCAAACTCTCCTTCCCCACAGAGACATAAGACATTTAAGTGACAAGTGTGGCCACATTCTCACTGCTGCTCTTGTTAAAGGCAATTCCTGCTGTTGGTTGATAGGCACTTCATGAGCTCTTGCTGTTCTCGATTGTTGGCCAGTCTTTTTTTTAATATTAAATATGTTTATTTGTTAAATTTTTTTCCAATTTACATACCAACCCCAGTTTCCCCCTCCCTCCCCTTCTCCTGCCTCCTCACCTCCCTCCCATTCTGCCCCCATCCATTCCTCAGAGTGGGTAAGGTCTCTCATGGTAGTCAACTAAGTCTGGCATACCAAGTTGAAGGAGAGCCTAGCCCCTCTCCATTGTATCAAGACTGAACAAGGTATCCCACCACAGGGAACGGGCTCCAAAAGTCAGTTTATGCACCTGGGATAAGTCCTGGTCCTGCTGCCAGGGACCCCACAAACAGATCAAGTCACATAGCTGTCACCAACATTCAGCAGGCCTAGATTGGTCCCATGTAGGTTCCTGAACTGTCAGTCTAGAGTCAGTGAGCTCCAACTAGCACTGGTCAGCTCCCTCTGTGGGGGCCATTCTTTGTTACTTAGCTTCTCTATTTTTAAAATTATTTTTAGATTGTCTTTACTTTATTTTACATGTGATATTTTGCCTCATGGATTCCTGTGCACCATGTATATGTAGTGCCCGAAGAAGTCAGAAGAGAGTGTTGGATCCCCTGGAACTTGGATAACAGATGGATGTGAGCCACCAAGTGGGTGCTGGGAACCAAACTCGGGTCTTCTGCAAGAGCAGCAAGAAGCCCACTGTGGTGGTGTGCACCTTTAATCCCAGCATTTAAGAGGCAGGGGCAGGTGGATCTCTGTGAGTTCGAGGCCAGCCTGGTCTACAGAGTGAGTTCCGGGATAGTCAGGGCAGTTACACAAAGAAACCTTGTCTCAAAAAACCAAACCAAACCAAACAGAAAAAAAAAAAAAAAAAAGCCACAAGTGGGCTGCTCCACCTCTCCAATCCCAGCTTCCCTCCTGTTCTTGGTGCCAGCCGATCTGCTTTCATTTGCTGTATCACAGTCCTCGATCCTACCAGACTTTCCTAGCCTCTTCAATGACTTTTTTTGGGTGGGGTAACTTTCTAGATTTGCTTTGGTCTGAAGTTAGCTTTAAATTCTGGAGACATTTTCTTTTCTTTTTTCTTTTTTTTCAAGACAGGGTTTCTCTGTGTAACCCTGGCTGTCCTGGAACTCACTCTGTAGACCAGGCTGGCCTCGAACTCACAGAGATCTGCCTACTTCTGCCTCCAGAGTGCTGGGATTAAAGGCGTGTGTCACCATGGCCAGCCTGTAGACATCTTTTTTAGTGAGCATCACAGGCTTATCCTTTCCTCCAAAGGGTGTACTGGGGTATAGAATTTACTGCACTCTATACCCATATCAGTTATCAGGATTTGAAAATCCAAACTTTCTGCCGTGGCAAATAAGATATGGAGAAAAAGTTCACCAGTTAGCTAGAGTTTAAATTTGGTGGCCGTCCAGGAGAGACTATGGAGAGAAAAGACTGTCCGTGAGTATTGGACAGGTAGGACTGGGTGCCTCTGGAAGGTGAAATTACGTGAGTATTTTTAGTTTGTGGCTTAGGAAGCAAATACAGCCAGACTTCTGCGCAGCAGCAGGGTGTCACAGCCTTCCTCCTTTGTCACTTTCTCTTGTCACGCCATTTCAGCATCTCAAATACCTCATCTTCCCATTTACCAAAATTCCTCTCAGGAAAGCATCTGCAAGTAACTAGCAACACAAGCCCTCTGCCTGAGTCTCCAAGATGCCCCAAGAACAGCAGGGTGGTGAGGGGTCACGTGTTTTAACATGAACACTTCATACATTTCTCTGAAGGATAAACCCAATCTAAAACATTGGATTTCTTTCCTCCTTCTCATAACAGCCGTCCAGGCTAGAAATATTTTCTTACTTCTGAACAGTATTTGACAGCCTTGTCCCTCTTCTGTCATTAAGGAAATAGGAAACAATGACTAAGTCTGGCATGATGGTAACACAAGAGGCTGGAAGATCCCAAGTGTAAGGCAAGCATGAGCAATGTATCTAGACTCCATCACAAGCAACCAGACACGCAATGCCTAAGGATGTGGGCTCTGGTTTTGAGAGTATGCTCGGTTCCACGGTGGAAGAAATGATGAACAAGGTTATATATGGAAAAGCTGTAGGTGGATAATTGGGGCTAGCGAGGGGAGTAGAGAAGGAGTGTTGCCAACAAACTTAATATGGAAACTGCCTAAGAAATGCTCAGCTCCCAGGACACACTGCCAGGACATATTACCCAGAGGTGCCTTTCGAGGAGCTAAGAGAAAACACAATAGCACAAGGTCCTCTCAAGGCCAAGAGATGTTACCAGTCAAGTCCTCCTGTACCTGCCACAGACAGGCAAACCGAGCAAGGCTGCCTTTTGTGTATGAAACTGTCTTCTGGCTGTTTTTCTATAATAGTCCAACACTCATAAGCCCATGTAGTTACTGGATACGTGAAGGCCTAGAGGGTAGTGAGGAGCACTACACATCTGAATTGGGGAGGAGCAGACACTCAAGATCTCCTAGCGGGTGCAGTGGCCTAATAATGTCATTCTTGTAAAAACCGAAGGAGAAAGTGGTGATGCTGCTGCTGCTGCTGTTGCTGCTGTTGCTGCTGCTGCTGCTGCTGCTGCTGTTGCTGCTGCTGCTGCTGCTGCTGCTGCGGCAAAAAGAATCCAGACAGTCACTGGAAAGTGAGAAGGAGATATTTTATTTTGAGTCCTTTTCCCACCTGGTTAGTCTCAGCTGGGCAGTGTCTTGAGCATTCTGTACTTAGCTACCAGGTTAACTTTGACACAGCTCCCCCATTGGCCAGATGCATCCTTTGCATATAAAAATCCCACTGCAGCAGGGCATGGTGGTGCTCGCCTATAGAACAGTTATCTCTCCTACCTCTGAACACATTTGACAACCTTGTCCCTCTTCACTTGGGAAGTAGAGACTGCAGTCTCAAGAGCTCAAGGTTATCTTTGGCTCTGCAGCAAGTTCCAGACCATAGTCTAGGCTACATGAAACCATGCCTCTAAAAAGTTAAAAAACAAAACAAAACAACAAAACAATAACGACAAAAACAAAGCCAGGCATGGTATTGCATGCCTTTCGTTACAGCATTCAGGAGGCAGAGGCAGGCAGATCTCTGAGTTCAAGACCAGCCTGATCTACACAGGGAGTTCCAGGACAGCAGGGCTATGTGGTGAAAGCCTGTGTGGGGTTTGAATAGGAATGGTTGATAGACTCGTGTGTTTTAATACTTGGCCCACAGTGAGTGGTACTAGTAGGAGGTCTAGGCCTGTTGGAGGAGGTATGAAACTAGAGGGTAGACTTTGGAGAGCTCAGATGCTCAAACCAATTCACTTCCTGCTGCTTGCAGACTTGGATGTAGAACTTTCAGCCCCTTCTCCAGTATCATGTCTGCCTGCATGTTTCCCGTCATGATGATAATGGACTAAACCTCTGAGCCTGTAAGCCATCCTCAATTAAATGTTTTCCTTTATGAGAGTTGCCATGGTCTTGGTGTTTCTTCACAGCAATGGAAACTCTAACTAAGACACCCTGTCTTGGAAAAAAAAAAAGAGAGAGAGAGAGAAAAGAAAGAAAGAGAGGAGAGAAAGACCTCTAAGTCTCAGTGACGTAAAACAACAAAGATTTATAGTTCATATGTTTCTATAAGTGACAGGATATACAGTAGTCTTTGGTACCATAACATCCAAGGGATCCAAATCCATGGAAACAGAACAGCCACTATCTCAGATGTTTCCCATCATGCCAGAAGGAAAAAAAAACATTCTGGATCACTAATAATTTATTCTTCATTCTGAGATGACATGTGCATCACATTGGCAGAAATAATTATGCAGTCCCATCAAACCTGGCCATGAGTACAACACTGCCACATAGGAGGCTGAGAAACGGCAAGTTTGTCAGTTACTTTGTCAGCACACCACGGAACTATGGGAAGTCCAATATCTGCTTCAGATCTCTTTCAAGCATCTGCTTTCCCATAAACTTGAAAGCAAGCTCATTATTCTGTTCAGTGTTGTGCATAGTCCTGTACTTGCTGTCCAAAAGCTTTAGGAGATAGAATCACTCAGTATTTCAGTTCCTTGAGGATTTCTTTTTGGTCTGGTTTACGTTCCTTCCTATTACCTAGTCCTCAACAAGTCGGTCATCATTCCTGAGGGGTGGGGTGGTAAGTCATGGACACTTATGATTTGGATCTGAAATGTTTCCCAAAGGGCTCCTGTTTTTAGAACTTGGCTCCTAACAGATGGGCTAAATATGGGAAGTTATTAAGTAGTTTTTAAAATTATTTAGTATATTCAAAATTATATTAAAATATTTTTAATTGTCTGTGTATAGGTATGCACACTTGTGTGCAGCTGCCCCCAGTGGCCAGAGACATCACATTCCTGTGGGGCTGGAGTTATAAGTGATTGTGAGTTACCCAGGGTGGGTGCTGGAACCAGAACTCGGGCCCTCTGCAAGAGCTGGAAGTGCTCCTAACCTCTGAGCCATGTCTCCACCCCTTGCACTTAATCTCTCTCTCTCTCTCTCTTTCCCTCTCTCTCTCTCTCTCTCTCTCTCTCTCTCTCTCTCTCTTTCCTTCCTTCTTTCTTTCTTCCTTTTTGTTTTTTTCAAGATAGAGTTCCTCTGTGTGTAGCCTTGGCTGTCCTGAAACTCACTCTGTAGAGTAGACTGACCTCAACCTCACAGAGATGGGCCTGCCTCTGCCTTTAGAGTGCTGGGATTAAAGGTCTTTCTTTATTATCAGCATAATTTGTTCTTCCTGTAAGAAATGAGCCAGTGTTAGCGCTGAAGGAAAGGTGGGGATGGGGCCTTACTGACATCCTACTAAAAAGGTCAATTCAAGAAGAAAGGGGAAGAAGTGAGAACAAGAAAATGAGACTGTGGTTGAGAGATTTACTCTCTGCCCAAGTTCCCAGCTGCCTTCACACACAGACCCTCAATCAAGTGGCTGGGTTCTCCACAATTACTAACCAGTGCTCTTCCTTATGCATGCTCTCCCCCCCCCCCCCCCCCCCCCCCCCCCGAGCTAAATCCCCAAAACCCATCCTTATGTATTCTTTAGCCCAACGGCTCTCTATATCACCTGATAAGTCTTTCTGTTTTACATTTTATTTTATTTTATTTTTTTATTTTTAGGTAGTTTGTCTGTCTGTGCACCATGTAAGTGCAATGCCCACAGAGGCCAGAAGAGGGCATCAGATCCTCTTGGACTGGAGTAACAGACAGTTGTGTACTTTCCTGTGGGTACTGGCAATAGAACCCATGTCCTCTGAAAGAGCAGCCAGCATTCTTAACCACTGAGCCGTCTCTCCAGCCTGTCACCTGGTAAGTCTTGAGAACTCCTCCCTTCCTTTCCCCAACTCTGTCTTCCAATTTGGGAAACTTGAACTAATTGATTCAAATGCTGACTTTATTGTGCTTTGGGTGGTGTCTTCCGTTTTGAGACAGTCTCACTACATAGCCTTGGCTGGCCCTGTACTTGCTGTATAGATTAGGCTGGCCTCAAACACACAGAGATCCACTTGCCTCTGCCTCCTAAATGCTGGGATTAAAGGTGTGCGCCACCTGGCTGTCTGCGTTATGACTCTATTAAACTGTGGAATACTTTAGGTTAAATTTTTTAGTTTTCTTCCTTTCTTAAAAAAAAATATTTATTTTATTTTATGTGTATCAACATTTTGCTTGCTTGTATGTAAGTTCATTGTATGCATGCCTAATGCCCACGAGACCAGAAGAGAGTAGTCGATCCCTGGAACTGATGTTAAGAACTGGTTGTGAGCTGCCATGAGGGTGCTGGAACTGAGCTTAGGTTCTCTGGGAGAACAATGAGTGCCCTTAACTGGTAAGTCATCTCTCTGATCTCCTGCTGTTCCTTTCTACTTTCTTCTTTTTGGTTTGTTTTTTGGAGACGGACTCTCACTCTGCTGCTCAGGATGGCCTGGAACTTGCTATGGAGACAAGGATGACCCTGAACTGATTCTCTTGCTTCCAACTTCTCTGGTGCTGGGATTACAGGTGTGGACATCTCACCTGCTTTAGGTAATGTAAGGCTAGAACTGGAAAACCAGAGCTTTGTGCATGCCAGACAAGCCATCCTCCAACTCTGGTGGAGGGTGCCGGCAGGGAGGATAATGGCTATTGTAAGGTCCTGCGTCCTGGGGACATCACAGTGGACTTTGACTTCCTGCAGCTAGTTGCTGAGGAAAGGGTGTGACAAATGCCACTTGGGTTCCATGTCCCTAAAGATTCCATCTAAGTGGGGCTTCTCAGCAAAGGGATTAAGCAGGGACAAAGGAGCAGAACAAAGAAAAAATTCCAGGGAACCCTTGTTATGAATATGTCATGTGTGTAGTGACTGAATAAGCATATGATTGACATATGTATGTGTAAAGGCACTGACTTAATTCCATGACAATGGAGATACAAAAATTATGATGACCAGACAGATCATTCATATTTTGTAAGCTCTTAATGAAATGGGTAATCAGGGCGGTCTGGGAAAGGATTAATAGTTTTTCTAAGGAATAGAGAGTCATCATTATGACATCAAAACCAGGTCATAATTCACAAATCTGTGCTGCAGATGGTGATTCTGGATCACTTTTAGGATGGCATTTAAAAGGCACTTGAAAAGCATACCTTTTATTCCCCTAAGACTTATTTAGTTACTACTTATGTGTATGCATATCTGTCTGTGTGAGTTTATATGGACCACATCTGTGTAGGTAACCAAGAAGATCAGAGGGTCTCAGATCCCCTGGAATTGGAGTTACAGGCACTTATGAGTTGCCTGATGTGGGTGCTGAGAATTGAACCTTGGTCCTCTGCAGGAGCAGCAAGAACTCTTATTTATTTATTTATTTATTTGTTTGTTTGTTTGTTTGTTTGTTTTTCGAGGCAAACCATGTAGTTTTGGTGCCTGTCCTGGATCTCGTTTTGTAGACCCAGCTGGCCTCGAAGTCACAGAGATCCGCCTGGCTCTGCCTCCCTAGTGCTGGGATTAAAGGTGTGTGCCACCACCGCCCGGCGCAAGAACTCTTAACCACCGCACCATTTCTCCAGCCCCTTAATTATTTATTTATACGGGCAGTGGTGGTGCACACCTCAAATCCCAGCACTCATGAGGCAGAGGCAGGTAGATATATGAGTTCGAGGACAGCTTGATCTACAGAGCTATTAGACAGCCAGGACTACACCGAGAAACCCTGTTTTAAAAAACCAAAAATCAATCAATCAATACAATAATATTTATTTATTTTTAGCAGAGTTGAAGTTTATTAAAAACAGAAAGAAAGGTGCTGGAAAGCATGACTACAGCTTTCCACAGGGATCTGATTTCTTTGCAAATGTTTTCTGAGAGTAGTTTCTATCCAGCAGTTTGCTGTATATAAAAGTCAATAAAATACGATCTTGTAACCATCTGGAAAGAATAGAGCTATTCTAAAGAAGACACTTGAGACTGTTAAACAATGAGCCTTAAGACATTGAAATTTCCCAGAAGTCTCACGCTGGGAGAAGGAGGAGGCAGATTTTGAGCTGGCAGCCAGAAGAGGAACCTGTCCCCCACCCTCCCCCAGAGATTTCACACAGTTCAGATAACTTGTCAGATGACCTTGCAGGGGAGACTGGGGAGCCTAGAGGATGGTGGGCAGGAACACATGGCTTTATAGTTATGCTTACTGCTTGTCCTTTATTTAAATCAAAACCTCTAGTCAGAATCCCACTGATGGGCTGGTATGTGTGTGTGTGTGTGTGTGTGTGTGTGTGTGTGTGTGTGTGTGTGTACCTCTTTGTTCTTCAGCCACATTGAATAAATTCAATTTTCCTTCTTTCCATAGTAGTTTCTCCTTTTAATTGGTCTATTAATGATACATGGCTGAGCCTGGTTTGGGAGGCTACCGCGACCTAGGTTCTGACCCTAACACTATGGTTACAATTTCAAATAGTTTACTCTTTCCTACTAGGCCAGTTATGAAGTTGATTTGATTCTTTAAGTAGAAGGTTTGGAAAGAGGTCTAACTGTAACGTTGTGCTCCATTATCGCATGGCTGTCATAGTGAAGGGATGCTCTCCCAGGAAGTTTCTGGGTCTCAGCATTTTTCTTACTAATAACTCTGATAGGGGAATGTCTTTCTTTTATAAAAATTTGTTATTGCCTGGCAGTGGCGGCACACACCTTTAATCCCAGCACTTGGGAGGCAGAGGCAGGTGGAGCTCTGTGAGTTCAAGCCCAGCCTGGTCTACAGAGTGAGTTCCGGGACAGCCAGAGCTACACAGAGAAACCTTGACTTGAAAAACCAAACCAAACAAACAAATAAACAAATACTATATATATGTGTGTATAGCATGTGTGCATGTGTATTTGGGGGTAGGTGTGTGTGGCATGGTGTACATGTGCAAGTCGAGGACAACACTGTGGAATCCATTCTCTCCTTCTTTATGTGAATTCTGGGAACTGAGCTCTTGATATCAGGCTTCCTCAGCAATAGCCTTTACCCACTGACCCATCCTCTGGCCCATGGCAGAATAATTTCTATCTCCTGCCTCCAAAACCAATCACTATGTCCATCAAACATTACATATATACTACCGAATCAGTATAAAGGGTCCTCCAAAACCTGAAGATATAACTACCGTATGATCCAGCTGTCCTATTGGTAGGAGGGTCCAAGCCAGCAGGCCAGAGTCACCTGTCCGCCTGTGATCTTTCCAGCACTGCTCTTCATAGCTGAGTTACAGGATCAGCCTAGTTGCCCGCCATCAGATGAATGGAAAAAAGGTGGCGTATATGCACAATGGACTTTTCTTTATATATGCACAATGGACTTTTCTTCATATATGCACAATGGACTTTTCTTCATATATGCACAATGGGCTTTTCTTCAGCTATAAAGGAATGAAATGCCATCAGCAGGAAAAATGGATGGACTCGGTTGCTATGGGCAGGAAAAATGGATGGACTCGGTTGCTATGGGCAGGAAAAATGGATGGACTCGGTTGCTATGGGCAGGATCTTTGTATCTTCTTCAACATACGAATACTGCTCCCCTTTTCCACTATGTGACCCTGACTGGCTGGCCTGGAACTTGAGATGGAATTGCCTCTGGCTCCTGAGTGGAGACACAGGTCCGTATCTTCAGGCATGGCTTCATCCTCCCCTCTTTTGGTGGAACAGGCAGGGCCAAGGAGGAGAGGAATCAGACATGTTTTGTGGCTTTTCTTCTTCATCTCTAAGAAGCATCACCAGTATGACAAGTCCTAAGTTTCACTTGAGACTCCTTTTTCTCCCAGCAGTCCCATCGAATCCATTTCCATGTTTTGTGGTTTTAGAAACTGCACTAGGTAGCTGCTGATGTCTACCTGGTAGCTGAACCAGTAGGACTTTGGAGACCCTAGAAAGTAGAGTCAAATGTTGAAAGTTTGTGGACAGATGGAGGAAACCACCAATCAGGAACCTCCAACAACATTCTAGTGTACTAAATCTCTGAGCTGGAGATTTACTGTACTCTGTCTAATACAGTGTCACCAGCTAGTCTGGTCTTCTGTCTCTATGCTACTGGGACACTGTGTCTTATGAGTCCACTGTTGTTAATATTCTGATCTGCCCCTTGGTGCCGCCGTGTCCTGACATAAAAGTCCCTTTTAAAGGAAAAACTCCACCCCTTCCTCTCTATCACTTCCGCTTTTCCTCCTATGAGGGGTGCATCATCCCTTTCTTCCCCCTCCTCTTTCTCTGTCTCCCTCTTTCTGTCTCTCTGCCTCTTTATCTCTCTATTATAATAAAATCCCCACATGGATGCAGTGTCTGGGGTGTGTACTACTGGCCACTGCTGCTGCCATGGCCTGCATGGCATGCATCTGCCCACCCTGCTGCTACATCTGCCCAGCATGTTTCCCTGCACTCATAATAAATCACAGCAACTGTTTCAACAGCTTCCTATCTCCTGGCAACTGCCCTTGGTCCTAAGACTCCTTTGTAGAGCAACCTGGGTGCTCCTTTGAAAATATAGGATTTGGGGGTGTACATAAGTGGTGGAGTGCATTCATTCCCTGGATTTGACCCCCCAATAACTGTACACCCCCTAAAGCACAAATCAAGCCCTCTAGGTCTTCTGATTAAGAGCTAAAGTTTTCTTACAGCAACAAGAATGCCATTTCTTTTTCTTTCTTTCTTTCTTTTTTTAAAAATGATTTTATTTCATATGCTTTGGTGTTTTGCCTCCATGTATGTCCATGTGAGGGGATCAGGGCCCTTGGAACTGGAGTTCCAGACAGTCCTGAGCTGCCATGTGGGTGATGGGAATTGAACCCAGTCCTCTGGAAGAGCAGCCAGTGCTCTGAACCACTGAGCCATATTTCCAGCTCAAGGATACTATTTCTTGATGCTGGCTTCCAGCTCCTCTCCATCTCTTACTGCTCCAATATTGCCTTGCACACAACAAGATCATTCCCACTTTAGGGATTTTCCAGCCACCAAAATGATCATGCCTTCATCATTTGCCTTGTATTCCATCTCAGCTTCATTTCAGTCTCCTGAGGGAAGCCTTTGTCCAATCCAATGGAGCCTTAGGTTATTTATTTATTTATTTTTGGTTTTTCAAGACAGGGTTTTTCTGTGTAGCTTTGTGCCTTTCCTGGAACTCACTTGGTAGCCCAGGCTGGCCTCGAACTCACAGAGATCTGCCTGTCTCTGTGGGAGGTTATTCCTGGAACATGAGCAATTTATCATTGGCTTTATCACTCAGGAAAAAGACATTTCCTTCCATTAACTGCCGTTGTCCTTTAGGAGGGGTAGGACCTCATGGCCTCTCCCTTGTCCATGATGAAATGTTGACTGGCCTAGTCTTGTTCAGATCTTGTGCAAGTAACCACAGCTTCTGTGACTTCGTGTGTCATGACCAGAAGATATCTACATTCTTTCTGCCTCCCTTCCACAAGGGAAGGCAGGGAAAGGGTGATATGGCTGTCCCATTTAAGGCCAAGCAGTGCAGTGATGCCCATTCTCAATATTTGACTATTTGTATTAACCATGCCAGTTACAACAAGAAGTGTCTCTGACCAAGGATAAGCTTGGCATTAATCTATGGATTTAAACATGACTATTCAGAAGGTAAATTGACGACAGGTCATTTTTTTTCTTATAGAAATTTATTCATTTATTTGTTCATAGACAGAATCTCATGTAATGGAGGCTGGCCTCAAAATCACTCTTTAGTTAAGGATGACTTTGCATTCTTGACTTGTACCTCTATCTCCCAAGTGCTGAGATTATAGGTGTGTGACACTGTCCCTGGATTTGATCTTATTATTAATATTAATACTAACACTAACATTAATATTTTTGTTTTTTGAGACAGGGTTTCACTATGTAGCTCTGGAGCCTGTCCTGGAACTCACTTTGTAGACCAGTAGGCCAGAGCTCGCCTTGAACTCACAGAGATCTGCAGCTTCTGCCTCCTGAGTGCACCACCACTGTCCAGCCCTGATTTTATTATTTTTAACACCAAATTTATGGAAGCAAAATTTACATGCAGGAATCACCGTTTATAAGGTGTATCATTTTATAATCTCAGACAACTCCATTCAGAGGTAGCTGATTACAATTACTAATACTAATACTAAATGACTAATAACAATTAAAATTGGTAGTAGAGGCAGAGAGGAGAGTTAAGCAATGTGGTACAAATTGGGGAGAGAAACAGATTAAGTGGGTCAGTGATACCCCAAGCCCATATTTGGGGCCTTGGTATGAACTTAGTATTTAAACGGGAAGAATTGAGAAACGTTGTGAAAGATGCACTGGCGATCATGGTCATCTCAGTTTGGGCTCTACAGAGTTCTTCAGGGTTGTAAGACTATTGTCACTTGACAGTCTGGTTCCCATAAGATGATCCTAGCTGCTCCAGGGTTCAGCTTTTCCAACACAGATAATTGCCTCATTGGGAGGGAGATCTGGAGGCTCAATATCACCTGGGTAGTTTTGGTTCTTTGTAATCACGATGCTTATGGATCAATTATTTTCTTTCTGGAATACAAGGGGATTGTGGGTTTTAGGAAAATGACAACAAACCTTTAGGTCCGCTTTGGAGTTCTGGAAGAGGACATTGCAGAAGCTGCCAGTACAATGCCTAAAGGAGACAGATAAAATGAGGGCAAGGAAGGCAGGGTGTTACCCCAATTTACTCACCTTAAGAGCCCAAGACTCGGTGGTTTTTAGAAAAACAATTTCTAAATGTCTGTTCTCCTTCTAGAAAAGCAGGGGTTTTGTTTACCCTGGTTAACCTGTGCCCCCACAGTGTCAAGAATATGTCTGTTATATCACAGACTGTCAAAAATACATAGGAGGCAGAGACAGGTGGATCTCTGAGTTATAGGCCAGCCTGGTCTACAAGTCAAGTTCTAGGACAGCCAGGGCTGCACAGAGACACCCTGTCTCAGAAAAAAAAAAAAAATCCACAGAAGGAAAGAAAGAAGGAAAGGGGCCATAGGAAGGAGGAAGGAAGGGCTTTCTGTCTTCATCTGCCCAAAGGGGATATGTAATAAAATCCACTTTAGAGGCTGGTGAGGCATACTGGAGTGCAGCCCTTAGCATCATGCCTGGCATGTAGTAGTGTGTGGTTCATGTAGTTCTAGTTGCTTCTGACATTACTTCATCAGTCTTCCTGGACCCTCTTTCTATAGGACTGCTTTTTTTCATTCGAGTTTGAATATACTGAGTAGCTGTAATGGTCAGCATTGTTTATCAGTTTGATACAATTTACAATCACCTGGGAAGAGAATCTCAGTGAGAGATTTGGATTGGCCTGAGGGCATATCTTGTGGGAGATTGTCTTAAGTTAATTGATAGGGGAATACCCAGCCCACTGTGGGTGGAACCATTCCCTAGGCTGGGGATCACGAACTGTTTAAGAGGGAGGAACTGAGCTAATCCTGAGCAGGCACATGAGCTGTACTCATTCTCTCTACTCTTGACTGGATGTGATGTGACTGGCTGTTTTAAGTCCCCACTGCCTTGACTTCCCTGCTATGATGGACTGTAACCTGGAATTGTGAGCCAATGTAATTTTATCAGGGAACCTTATCAGTCACAGACATGAAACTAGAACAGTAGCTCTGGATCTTCCTGTCTTCACTGCTCCAGGGCTGGGATCTCTGGCATGTGCCTAGAACTGGTTTATTCAGTACCGAGGATCAAATGCAGGATTTTGAGCATGATAGGCAAACACAGTATTGACTGATTCACTCCTCAAGCCTAGGTCCATTTTTTTTTTTTTTTGAGACAGGGTTTCTCTGTAGCTTTGGAGCCTGCCTGTCCTGGACTAGCTCTGTAGACCAGGCTGGCCTCAAACTCACAGAGATCCATCTGCCTCTGCCTCCTGAGTGCTGGGATTACAGGCATGTGCCACCACCGCCTGGCTCACGTTTTTTATTTTTCCTTTTGCTATTTTATTTTACAAATCTAAATTCTTTGGGCCAAGGCTTCTCTCTCACTGACATCAACTATTTAAGTCAGGGTGGTCACTAACCTCTCTCAGTAGCTTCCTTAGTCTTTAGAGAGAGAAATTTCCAGGCTCCTTCCTGCTTGTGGACAGTGACCTCATAAGTTAGGGAGCAAGAGGGGAGCTTCTTTGTTGTTTCACATCTTTATGGCCTCGATGATTCAGGGAACTGAAAAGTTTATCTTTCCACAACAGTCCTGATTCTCAGGAATTTACTACAATCCTTGATCTGAACCCGAAAGACATGGATATCCAACATGTATTGTCCACCCTGGTGTCCTTTCTAGAGAGACTGTGTCTTACACAGGTGATGCTCACTTCAATGGACTGCAAGTTTCTGATTTTCTGTGACATTTAACGCCATCAGCATTCTCCCATCTCAAGAAGACTTCTGAATGTTGGCACCCACTGGGGACTTCTTTTCATTCTTTTTAGCTAACTATTGTGAGGACAAGGCTCAGAACACAAAATTCCTGCTGTACTTAAAGCAGACTGACCTTAGAAGATAGACAACATAGAAGGCCGGTCTATCTGATATCGTTCCACATGAACAGACCAGAAGCCTGATGGTGTCAGCTGACAGGGAAACATTAGCTTTGGCTAGGTCAGAACACTGTGAATGAGAGGTAAGAATTCCAAGATCAAAGGCATGGTGGTGCACACCTTTAATTCCAGCACTCAGGAGGAAGAGGCAGTTGGATCTCTGAGTTCACGGCCAGCCTGGTCTATAAGGCAAGTTCCAGGACAGCAAGAGCTACACAGAGAAACCCTGTCTCAAAAACAAAATAAGAATTCCAAAATTTATGAGAGAACATTTGTTTATCAACATTGTATTGAAAGTGGCAATGTAGTTATTGAATAATTGGTTACATTTAGAAGTGAAAAATGGATTTGATTTGTTACATAATTTGAGATCTGGGAGAAGGCATGTCTTTCTGGCATTCTTAATTGGTAGACATAAAAATGAGGGTCTTGAGACATTAAACTGACTAGTCAAGGTCATGTTTATCAGACTAGACAAAGATGCAGAGCATGTTGACTGGAGTCCACTCATCATTAATGAGGTTGCAATGTTGTCTTCTGGAGAGAGAAATTGGGTGTTTTCTGAAAGACATCTTTATCCTCACTGAGCCACTGCATATCAAGGTTCCAGGAGATCCCTGGCCTTCAGATGGGGAGTGGGGCTGGCTGGAACGAAAAGTACTGCTGTAGTAGCCTTGAGAAGGAGATAATGCTGCCCACACTGAGATGTGGTAGCTGCCAGCTAGAAGTGTAATCTTTAAGCAAAGAATTAGTATCTGGTGAGATAAACCTGCCAGGTCCAAAATGTTCCCTGCAAAGGGAAACATACTGAAGTTGGAAGACCCAAACAGCTCTCCCGTGGAGAATGCCCGGTCTTCACAAGCACAGCTGGGGACAAGGGGCAATGGGAGAGGAAGCATCGAAAGGGAGGACACCTGCCAAGACTCACACAATTCTTGGACGTGTTTCTTTCCTGAGTTGCCTGCACTCCCACTTCTCAGAAGTCCTCTTGCTCAATAGTCTTTTTGTCTCTGGGGTAGTTAATTGCTTTATTTATTTATTACCTATTGTGCTAGGAACCAAACCCAGGCCCTTAAGTGTGCTGGGAATACTCTGCATCACTGAGTGGTGTCTCAACCTGCATATACTTATCAAGTTTAAGTGCTTGTTTTTTTTTTAAAGACTGACCAGTTATCATGGCAAACACTTTTTTTTTTTTTAAAGGATTTATTTATTTATTATGTATTCAGTGTTCCACCTGCAGGCCAGAAGAGGGCACCAGATCTCATTACAGATGGTTGTGAGCCACCAAGTGATTGCTGGGAATTGAACTGTGGAAGAGCAGCCAGTGCTCCTAACTTCTCAGCCATCTTTCCAGCCCATAAGTGCTTGTTTTAAGGAATGTTTTTTTGTTTTTGTTTTTTAACTCAGTGGCAAATAATTGATAGTTATATCTGTATATTTGGTATTCCTTGCTATCAGGTGTCATGCTGAGACTAAAATAAAAATAAATATATAAACTAAATATATACATATATATTTAAATGTTATTTTTGGTTGTTTTAAATACCATCCCACACCTACTATTAGATTTAAAGATCTCTTCCTTTGAAACAGATTGTAGCCCTTAAAACTCTTTGATAGAAATTCTATAGCTGCCATGTGGAAATACTGAATAACATATATATATAATGGATACAGCTATGACAGATGAAACATCTTTTTTTTTTTTTGGTTTTTTGAGACAGATTTCTCTGTGTAGCTTTGGAGCCTGTCCTGGAACTCACTCTGTAGCCCAGGCTGGCCAGATGAAAGGTCTAAAGGTTATATAATAGAAAAATTTAAGAGGCTATATGTAGTAATTCACCCTTTATAAAGTGTGCTATTTTACGAGCTTAGACAAAAGTGATAGATAAAACAATTTTAAGGACAGTTATAAAGTACTAAAAACTAGAATGAAAAGCTGTTATTAGCAGGAAGTGGTTTAAGCCCAACATATGGGAGGCAGAGGCAGACGGATCTCTGTGAATCCAAGGCCAGCTTAGTCTACATAGTGAGTTTCAGGGCAGCCAGGGCTATAGAGCGAGACCCTGTCTCAAAAGGGTTGTGTATGCTATACGTGACTGAAGTGCCAGCATACGTAAGGCCCAGGATTCAATCTCCAGCTCTGCAAAACAATATTGCCCATGGAGAGACATTTTCTTTAGTGGTGTAGCTACTGGTAAGATGGCAAAATGTGTAACTTTCTACCCATTCTCCTGTAAGCAATTCTAATAAAATATATTGGGTTATACACACATTACACACACACACACACATCACACACACACAAACACCACACACCACATATACAAACTTCACACACACACACTACACATACACACACACCACACATAAACCCTCCTGTACCCCCCTGATAGGAAGTCACAACATGCCCACATGGTTGGGCTTGCCCGGCGGACTGCCTAGTTATTTCTGGTTCAAAATAGCCATTTCCAGGTCAAAACATCTTGTGGGACTGGGACTCCATGGCTTTGCATGGCTGCATAGAGTGCGTGCGCACGGCCATGTAATCTACGCACATGCATGGAGTAGGAGAATGACCGTTGAGCATTCGGTGACTCACTGGTTATTCTTGAAACCAGGGAGAACCCCCGGCCGCAGTCTTCACTGGCTACGGTCGGCCCCTATCGCAGGCCTAACTTTTCCAGCCATCTCCCATGTCTTCAGCTAGAGATATTTCTTGCAATAGGACCACCACCGTTGGGTGCGTCCTGGGGCTGTGTGAAGCCGGCACGTTTTTTCCGAGCTCAACAGGGCAGTTGGACATTAAGGATCCCCGGGGAATCCTTGCTTCACACAGTGGGCCCCTGCTTCTCAGCTAATGAGTGGATGAAGCCGCTTGTGCCCGAGATCTGTCCTTGGTCTCCGGAGGTCTTGGCTCCGGATCACGTTTGTTTTTTTATTTTTCTGCCTCTCCGCTGCAGACATGGGAAATAAGGCTTCCAACCCAATCAGTCCTTCCTCTCCCTTAGGCTGTCTTTTTGAAGCTTTACTTAAAGATTCCTGAGCTTATTCGTCTCTGTACTGAGAGATGCCCCAAGTATGCTTTAGAAAATAACAAAAAATCCTAATATTTTACGGGAGTTATCTAATTTTGGCCAGCGAACAGGCAAATGGAAAGAGTTGCTCTCTATCATTGCTTTCTTCCTTCTCAGTATTAAACTGTCTCTTCTGGATTCCTTCTCTCCTGCTCATGTGCTCCTAGCTATGCCTGAACTGGAAGATTCTCTGACTCGGGAATCTCTGACTCTAGATGCTGCTAATGAACCTCTACCTATCCGACCTCCGGCTCCCACCCCTGCTCCTAGGGCGTCTGTTCCTTCCGCTCCTCTTCCGGATTCTTCTTCCTCGGCAGCGGCTGTTTCCAAAGGCGCTGCTCTGGCTCCAACTTTCACTCCCTTCTCTCTTCCCTCCGCAAGGTCTCTCTGTCTCTGTCTCTCTCTCAATAAAGCTCTAGAAAGGTAACCATGGCTTATGATTCTTCTGCCAACCAGCACACATCTCCAGCTGGCTGAAGCAGGGTGGTGCCCAGCCATGAGAAGCCTAGCTTTCCACTACTGATACTGCCACGATTTTTCACAGTGAGTCTGCTGTTCTAATGGCTGAAATCTTAGCTATATGTTTGCAACGGACAACCCTGGGGGTTGTCCTCAGGCTGTGCTGGCAACAGCAGGCACATTTTTTGCTCCCGATGAGAAGGAGCAAAAATGTCGTCTGGGGCTACCAGGTGGACCAATGGCAGCACAGTCACAGCTCTTCCCATCCATTGACAAAGTGGGCGGGTGGGGGGGTGGGGGGTGGGGGGGGAGGGGAACTCGAGCTGATCTTAGATCTTACTTCATTCTCGGGACACCTGAGTTGTTGAAGTCTGATCCCAGTTTCTTTTTTTTATTTTTTATTTTTTATTTTCCACTCAGCTACAGCCATGGGACAGAGGGTGGATACCACCCATTTACATTGGCGGATGGGGTGGGTACTGGTAAATCTAGACGCTTAACAGCTTTGCGGTACTGGTAAACCTGACCACATAACAGTGTGGCAGGTACTTCAGCCAGGAATGGGAAAATAAGAGTTGTTTCATCTCTAAGCTTTCTGCTAAAGCTCTAAACCCTTTCTTTCCTTTCCCACTTCTGCGTCGGCCATGTGCAACCTTTTCTGTCTGACTTCTGGCGCCGGCGGTGGGTGGGCTCAAATGCACGGGCTTGGGCGGTTTCTAAGACTCACTCTAACTTGCCTTAACTCCACCCACTCATTCTCAAACTGCCTTGAGAACCACAGACAGGTCTAAAAGCAGCTGAGATCTAAACAATTAAGTTTACAATAATCAGGATGGCTCCTAAGCCAAAAAAAAAAAAAAAAAAAAAGAAAAAGAAAAAAAAAATCAGCTTATAGCCTCAGGCAAGTCTTCCAAAAGGATCGGTTTACAGTCTGCCTACTGGCAGATCTTCCAAAAGCTGTCCCTAAGCCACCAATCATCAGGAAAAAATTCAGGACATGGAGTAAAATCCATCTCTTGTTCCCGGCTAAAAGTTAAGTATCTGGAGAGCAAGGCTCCTGACCCCATGGGCAAAAGAGTCATCTGTTGCATTTAAGGTGTGCCAGGGAAGCGATAAAAGCCCGAAAACAAAATTGCCAAGTGCTGACACTTGCTGACTCCCAAAAGCTGTTAGGTCCCCGTTTTAAGTGAAAAAGGCCACGGGCTAGAGAATGCCCTGCCAGGCCATCAACAGCCTTGTTAAAGGTGCTGCCTAGAAAGACAACCAGTCAGCTGACTGCCCCCAGGCACCAAGACACATGGGTACATCAAGCTAAGACCTCCAGCAAACCTAGGCTTGGCTACAGACACAGCAGGGAACTCAGAACTCATCAGGGAAGCGATCAGTTTCTTTCCTTCTGGACACCAGAGCCATTGACTCAGTCCTGGGAGTTTTAGGATGTCACTCCTTCTTTCTTTTCTCAGGAACAGAGGACAGCCTTACTTACCTCACCAGATTTAATTGTACTTTCAGAGTTACTTAATGAGAAAGATTTCCAACTAAGATAAGAGCTCATTGTCTCACTTTAAAGTTACCGCCTGTGTTTTTCATGTGCATACAGACAGGGCCATGATCTTTGCCTTGTCCCTAATTCAAAAAATAAGTTCTCTTGCACTCTCAAGCTCCAGAGGACACCAGGATCCACTGCATTGTCACCAATTCCAGAGGAATAAGGTATCACCCCTTCCTTTCCCAACTAGGGCCACACAGGGCTGGAGACAAAAGGGACCATCAAAATATCCAGGCGGTAAGGATATAACAATCTATCACTGTTCAATACTCAGCAACTGATCACCTGTGTTTCCTAAATGCTAAACTAACAAAACAAACAGGTGCCTTAAATAAACTACCTTGAATAAGGCTAGTCTCAGATAAAAATTAAACAGAGTACTAAAACATCACAGCCACCTTTTTAACATGTCTCCATCTGGACAGGCCAGATCTACCTCAGATAAGTGTCAACTCCAAAAATAAAATAATAATGAGTCTTTTCTCTAAGCTTTTATGTCACCAGTATCTTGTCAGACAGAAGGTTCCCAGCCACACCATGAAGGACAGACAGCTGCAGAACAACGCATGACAGAACTTCATCTCAGGACCAGCCATACCATGAAGGATGGACACAGCTGCAGGACTTCATCCCAGGACTTCAGGAGCCAGCCTCCCCATTCCCCCCCAAGGACCAATTGATGCCCACCATTCAGTCTGAAGCAGTCTTTGAGAGAAATGGCACCCTATACCCACTCATCCACATTTTTTCTTTTTTCTTTTTCTTCTTCTTTTTTTTTTTTTAATAGAAAAACAAGTCAGGAAGGATAGGAAGTCACAACATGCCTACACAGTTGGGCTTGCCCGGCAGACTGCCTAGTTATTTCTGGTTCAAAATAGCCATTTCCAGGTCAAAACATCTCGCAGGACTGGGACTCCGTGGCTTTGCATGGCTGCATAAAGCACGCGCTCGGCCATGTAATCTATACGCATGTGTGGAGTAGACACATGCAGTCCTGTACGCATGCGCGGCCCACTCTTTAAAAAGCTGGCACCATTTTGCACAGGTCTCTTCTCTCCTCTTCTCCTCTCTTCCTGTCCACGTGTGTGTTTCCCACAGGCCTGTCACGTCTCTTCTATCCTATATTAATAAACAGCTCTTCTGTGGATTTGTCGTGTTCGGGACATGTTCCTTGCGGGGTAAGAGCGCCAAAAAATAACTAACACCCCCCACTCACGTACACATACTAAACACACAAAAACACCCCCCCCACACACACAAACACCACACATACACACACACACCACACATAAACCCTCCTGCACCCCCCTCCCCCACTCACATACACATCACACACACTACACACACTACTCAAAAGCAGAAGGGAAGGGGAAGAGGATCAGCAGGAGCAGGACAAGAGCGCTATAACCAAATGCATTACATCCATGTATGAAGATACAGTGAAACCCATTATTACGTATTACATAGGATATGCTAGTACAAATTTAGAAAACGTGATGAAGGAGAACCACAAATGATGACACTTATGATCACTGAGAGCTCAAGAGATGATACCAGGTGAACTATTTAAAGCGGAAGATTCCCTCAGAGCAGAAGGACAGACAGATGAGAAGTTTGACAGAAGGCTCATGACGCTGCAGCTTTCACGTTTATTCAGGCAGAGGTACGGTGATCTCAAGTTCATGTGTCTGCTGATGTTTACTGTTCTCTTGTATTTCCCACTCTGGAACATCTTTTATTTGTGTGTGTGTGTGTGTGTGTGTGTGTGTGTGTGTGTGTGTGTGTGTAGATATATGTGTGTGTATATAGATATATATGTATCATGGTATGTGTAGGATGACTATTGGAAATTTTTCTTTCCTGTTACTTTGTGGGATCTGGGGACCTTACTCAGATTGTCATCCTGTGTGCCATGCCTCTACCTGCTGAGCCATCTTGCCAGGCAGGCCTGGAGCTGCTGCTGCTTCTACTTCTACTTCTACTTCTATTTCTTCTTCTTCTTCATCTTCTTCTTCTTCTTCTTCTTCTTCTTCTTCTTCTTCTTCTTCCTCTTCCTCTTCCTCTTCCTCCTCCTCCTCCTCCTCCTCCTTCTTCTTTTTTGGAGACAGTGTCTCTGTAGCTTTGGAGCCTCTCCTGGACTAGCTCTGTAGACCAGGCTGGCCTCAAACTCACAGAGATTTGCCCACCTCTGCCTCCCGAGTGCTGGGATTACAGGCGTGTGCCACCACCACCGGGCTAGCTTCTTCTTTTTAAAAATTTATTTAAAGCTGGGCTGTGGTGGCACACGCCTTGAATCCCAGCACTTGGGAGGCAGAGGCAGGTGAATCTCTGAGTTTGAGGCCAGTCTGAGTTTGAGGTCTCTAAACTGAGTTTCAGGGCAGCCAGAGCTACTCAGAGGGACCTTGTCTTGAAACACCAAATAACAACAACAACAACAACAACAATAATTTTAAATTAGATTTATTTATTTATTTAATTTTATGTGTGAGTGTTTTGCCTACATGTGTGTATGTACACCATGTGTATGCCTGATGTCCAAGGGGGTCAGAAGAGGGAGTCAGACGCCCTGAAATTGGAGTTATGAATGGTTGTGAACCACGGAAGAACCAGGTTCTCTGCAAGAGTACTGAGCCAACTCTCCAGCCCAGCATGGAACTTCTTAATGCTGTAATAAACCACTAAAGCTAGCTGACTTTGGGAAGGGCAGATCTGACTGAGTATAAAACCATAAAAAAAATACCTCTTGTCTTGATCATGGAACATTTGGTATCTCGGCTGCCATTACTAATGTAGTCAGAGAAGCCTAGGTCTTCAGGAATTTTGTTTCTTTTGGTTTAGGGAGGAGAATGAAGGCTGAGGGCATCAGTACCCACTGTTCTACCCCATGCTAAGAAAGGGCTGTTTATGGGCCACAATAGTGGATTGTTCTGTTGGATCCACTCAAGAAACTTCCTTTTATGCTCCCCAAGAAAAACCAATTTACTTCTGCCTTTATTCAGAAAAGTTTGTTCTTGGGCTTCTGAGCTGTCTTGATGGGCAAATGTGTTGGCTGCTCCAGTCTGGCAATCTGAGTTCAATCCTGGGAATGCACAGAAAGACTGAATGAAGCAAAACAAGCCCACAGGGCTGTCCTTTGTTTCCAGCCCAAGTTGTGGCTCTCTCCCCTCCCCCACCTTGTGAACAAGCACACACAAGACTAATCAAAAATAAAAGTTAGAAAAGTGTTATTATTATTTTTATTAAACAGCCCTGCTGTCCTGGATCTCGCTCTGTAGACCAGGCTGGCCTGGATCTCTCTCTGTAGAGTAGGCTGGCCTGGAACTCACAGACCTGCCTGCCTCTGCCTCTGCCTCCAGAGTTCTGGGATTAAAGGGGTGCGCTGCCACCACTCAGCAAAGTTCATTCTTGTGATAATAATACTTTCTGAATAAAAAAGAGTTCAAAACATGTCCCTGGCCTGTGGTAATTTAGATATAAAGTGTTTTAAAGTCTCACCTCTTGAAGGCTTGCTTGTTACCCAGCTGGTGGATTGCAAGGGTGCTAATTTCATTCTTGTCTGTGGGGCCCAGAGGAGGAAGTGCTCACTGCAGGCAGGTCTTTGAAGGGAGTGTCTTGCCCTGGCCCCTCCTGTCTCTCACTTTGTTTTCTGGCTGCCAAGAGTTGAATGATTTCTTTCTGCCACAAGGTCTTGCTGCTGTGATATCCTCTGGTCTCACTCCAGATCCGCAGCAATGGATGGAACTGAAGGCATCAAAACCCCCTGAAGTCATAAACTGTTCCTCCCTATGCCTCAAATGCATCTGTCACAGCAACAAAGACTCCCTAGCGCATTATGATTTGTTGAGTGAATAAATTAATGTATGTATGGAAACAATCCTGGGAAAACCCAGTTGCCAACACTCTCGTGAATTCACAGGCCCGTCGTGCAAAACAGTGAACACCTCCCGTCCAAGAAGTCCTAATCACCCTGAGAACCACACTTAGGAAAGGAAAGCAGAGTGACAGTGGGGGCATGGGTCTGAGTTCCCACCTTAATCGTGTTGTTTTCTGACACTGGACTTCACCTCACTTGTCTCTAAAATGTGGATCACTATCTCCTGCAGGGCTCCTCTGAGAGTTAAGAGGTGAATTGCAGCAGACACTCAGGAGCACTGACTCCCTTGGCACCACAGCGCACTTCTAAAGACCTAAGGCACATGAGCATAAGCCAGAGAACCCCCTTTTCTTTGTTTTGATACAGTGTCTTGCCATTTGGTCCAAGCTGGCCTTGAACTCACAATCTTCCCTTTCCAGGTGTGTGTTAAAATGCTTAGGTAGATAAAACCTTTTTTTTTTTGTTGTTGTTGTTGTTGTTGTTGTTTCTCAAGACAGGGTTTCTTTGTGTTGTATAAAGCCCTGGTTGCCCTGGAACTTGCTTTGTGGACCTGGCTAGCCTCAAACTCACAGAGACCCTCCCACCTCTGTCACCGAGTGCTGGAATGAAAGGTGTGCATCACCACTGCCCAGCTCCTAGATAACATTCTTAGTTTGGGAAATTCAATTATGAATACAGTGTAACTGGCTGGCTCTATTTCATTTAGAATTTAGACTAAAACATTATGCTTTAAAGGAGGGCTTCTACTGAAGGTGTCGTATGTTCATTCATTTCCCTCTCTCCAAAAGAACAGGGCTGGGCAGCAGATTGCAAAGCAAAGGGCAGAGGAATAATTTTCAACACGATAGCCTCTCTTCCCTCTTCTGCCCTTTGGGCGCTCTCTCTCTCTCTCTCTCTCTCTCTCTCTCTCTCTCTCTCTCACACACACACACACACACACACACACACACACACACACACACACACTGCTGGGAAATAAAGAGAAGAAAAATATCTAAGCTATAGGGATACCTTCAGGGTTTTCCAAAGGGAATTTCCTCTCTTTCTCTCAGTGCTTGGCTTTCCCCCCTCCATCGATTGGAAACTGTGCCTGCAGGATGCAAGAGTGTGGGGGCGTGCTGTGCTCTCTGCCAGGAGATTTCCCACAGCAGAAGCAGCCAGATGGAGAGAGAGAGAGAGAGAGAGAAAGAGAGAGAGAGAGAGAGCGAGAGAGCTGCTCTAGTCCAGGGAACGAGGGGAGCCAGAGCACAGATGCCTTCTGCTGATTTGCTTGTTTATTAGGAACCTGTCCCAGGCTGGGCACAGTACAGTGGTAGCATGCTTGTCTGGCATGACCAAGGTGTCCTGGCTTAAATCTCTAGCACCAAAAAAAGTGAATAAAGTTCACCCTTACACACAGACCCCACCCCCAAGATTCCTATAATTTCTGTCACTTTGGTGTTCTTATGGGTGAATAATTATTTACTTTAAAAGTAGGAAATGCTACCTTTTATGTAAGATTTGAATTTTTCTTAATATTGTCAATAAAACTCCTATAAAAATAGTCTATTTTTAAACATAGGGTCTCATGTACCCACACTGGCCTTTGTAGGGAAGGATGACCTTGAGCTTCTGAACCTCTTGTCTCCCTACCTGGGTGTGCCACCACACCTGGTTTATAACATTCTGGGACTCAGATCTTTGTACAGGTGTGGAGGTTTGAATAAAAATGGTTCCCATAGGCTCATAGGGAGTGCCACTATTAGGAGGTGTGGCCTGTCGGAGTAGGTGTGGCTTTGTTGGAAGAAGTGTGTAACTAGGGGGCAGACTTTGAGGTCTCAAATGCTCAAGTCAGGTCTAGTGTGACAGTCACTTCCTGCTGCCCGTGGCTCCAGATGTAGAACTCTCAGCTACCTCTCCAGCACGTCTGCCTGCAGGCTTCCATGTCCCACCATGATGATAGTGACTAAACCTCTGAACTGTAAGCCAGGCCTCAATTAAATGTTTTGCTTTATAATAGTTGCCATGGTAATGGTGTCTGTCACAACAATAGAAACGCTAACTAATATACCAGGCAAGCACTCTGTCATCTGAGATACATCCAAGCCTCTACTCTAGTCTTCAAACAAAACAATGATAAATTCAGGTGCGACATTGCTATCCACTTGTCAATGACCAACTTTTACCATTCTCTGCTAAACTGACTGTCCTTATTCATGGAACAGAGTCCTCTTGACCTTCCTAATTTTTCTGTCTGAATATCAGGATTGTTTTATCTTCTTTACTGTAGTAAGGCTGTTGGTATTTAGAGGAAACAGAATGCTGCAAATGAGCATTGCTTAGTTTTTCTCTACAATATGATTTTTAGATTAAGTAATTTTTATTTTATTTTACTTTTACTGTTTTGTCTGAGTGTTTCTGTGCACCACATGCATACAGTGCCAATGAGGGCATCAGATCCCCTGGAATGAAGTTAGATGGTTGTGAGCTGCCATGTAGGTGCTGGGAATCAAACCCAGGTCCTCAGGAAGAGCACCCAGTGCTCTTAGGCACTACGACAATGATCCAGACCTACAATATGATTTTTAAAAGTAGGATTAGCCCAGCAGCGGCAGCAACAACAACAGAAAGCAGTCCGGCCATGTCTCACATGAAGTCTCTGTCTTCAAGCACTGTCTCCAACATCCTCATGCCTCTGGATCTCTGTTGGTAAGTTGCTACTTAGGAGGAACATGCCTATGACAGGTGACTTCCTCTCAAATCCCGCCGGAGCTCGCCTCCTCTGTGAAGTTAAGCAAGCTGGCTTGAACGAGAACAGCTCCCATAGGTTCATATGTTTGAGTGTTGGCTCCCTACTGATGGAACTGTTTGGAGGAATTAAGTGCAGCCTTGTTGGAGTAGCTGTGTCACTGAGGGTGGGTGGGCTTTGAAGTTTCAAAATCCCACACCATTCCCACTTAGTTCTGCTGTGGGATGTTCTGTATGTCAAATGCGCTGCTCTGATCGGTTAATAAATAAAACACTGATTGGCCAGTAGCCAGGCAGGAAGTATAGGTGGGAAAAGCAGAGAAGAGAATTAGGGGAGGTGGAAGGCTGGAGAGAAACCTGCCAGCCACGGCTATGACAAGCGAGATGTAAGGTACCGGTAAGCCACGAGCCACGTGGCAAAGTATAGATTAATAGAAATGGGTTAATTTAAGATAAAAGAAGTAGATAACATGAAGCCTGCCATGGCCATACAGTTTATAAGTAATATAAGCATCTGAGTGATTATTTTATATGTGGGTTGTGGGACTGGGGGGCTTGGTGGCACCTGGAGAGAAGCTCTCCAGCTACATAGTTCCCCAAACCCCTCTTTTTGCCACATGCTTGTAGATCAGATATAAACTCTTAGCTACTTTTCCAGCACCATGCCTTCCTGGTTGCCTGCTGTCATGCTCCCTAACATGGTCATAATAGAGTTAACCCCTGAAACTGTAAGTAAGCCCCCAATCCAATGCTTTTTTTCATAAGTTGCCTTGGGCATGGTGTCTCCTCACAGCAACAGAACACTGACTAAGACAGAAGTATTTTCTTCAGCAGTTAACCACTCAGGCAATGTCCTCTAGGTTCCCTCAGCACACAGAATATGTCTCTGTTACGTGCAGTGGATGATGGGAATCAACTCAAGTCCTCTGGAAGAGCAGCCAGTGCTCTTACCTGCTGATTTATCTCTCAATCCCCACCATTTTATTTGTAGTGATTTGATTGCTTCTTTGTGTGTGTGTGTTTGTTTTTTTGTTTTTTTGAGATAGGGTTTCTCTGTGTAGCTCTGGCTGTCCTGAAACTCACTCTGCAGAGCAGGCTGGCCTCGAACTCACAGAGATCCTCCTCGTTCTGCCTCCCGAGTGCTGGGATTAAAGGCACCACCGATGCCTGGCTTGATTGCTTCTTTTAAAGCCTCCATCATTTAAAAATTATTTATTTTTATTTTGTATGTATGGCATGCATGTGGACCACATGAGTGCCTGGTTCTTAAAGAGACCAGAAGAAGGTTTTGAATTCCCCAGAACTAGGGTTACAGATGATTGTGAGCTTCCATGTGGATGCTGAGAACTAAATCCACATCCTCTGCAAGAGCAGCACATACTCTTAACCTCTGAACCATCTCTTCATCCCCTACTCTCCTCCTCCTTCTCCTTCTCCTCCTCCTCCTCCTCCTCCTCCTCCTCCTCCTCCTTCTTCTTCTTCTTCTTCTTCTTCTTCTTCTTCTTCGAGACAGGGTCTCAGGTAGCCCAGGCTAACCTTGATTTCAGTATGTAGCCATGGCCTTGATATAAAGTTAGACTAATTTTGAGATGGAATTGTTAAACTTATATTTGTATAGCAGTGGCTACTTGTGCTTTGAATTAATTATTTTTTGTGTTTCAGTGTCATTCTATTATTTCATTCTGCCACACCTACTACAATCCATTACTCAAGCCCATTCAGCATCTCTGGGGATTAGTTTGGAAAGCATTGTACTATGCTGTTCTGGTTAAGTTATTTCAGGGGAAGACACTATTAAGGTCATAACATGTTCCTGGAAAATGGTAGTACTGAATCAGCTCCCAGTGGTTATGTCTGCCCAGCCTTACTTACTACTTCTGAATTACACATC
The DNA here is from genome assembly GCF_903995425.1 of Onychomys torridus. Classification (NCBI taxonomy): domain Eukaryota; kingdom Metazoa; phylum Chordata; class Mammalia; order Rodentia; family Cricetidae; genus Onychomys; species Onychomys torridus. The sequence continues at coordinate 29,482,139 of NC_050446.1, read as the reverse complement.
ACCACGAGGAAGTCCCATAACGAATTGATTCCAAATGACATATTGCTAATACATCTGGAGAACATTTCAAAACTCCCTGAGAGTCTGTGGAAAGTTGTTTATACATTGATCCAAATGTATAGTATTTTTCCTACATTTGTGTTATAGGATCCTACTGGGAAAAGTGGGAGAAGCAGGGTTAGAAAGTTTGGCGATGTTTGGTTTCATGGAACTGTTAATACAATTCCTCATTAATAACAATAAATGCTAAAACTGACAGCAACAGCTAAAGTGCATTGGGTGTTTAAAAGGTCAAAAACCATACTGTAAATATGCAAACATTTTAATGATTTTAGTTTCTATGACTTCTTCTATCCTCTCTAGCTGACTTGAATTCTAGAGAGACCAAAGCTTCTGCAGCAACATTTATGACTCATCTTCAGGCATAAATGGCCTATTGGTTCTACCAGCAAGAGTGTTGGTGTTAATTTCCTGTGCAGCTTGAGACAATGGTCAATTACCTCTCCCACAGTGTGGAGCCTGGTGCTGTGACACTGCTTGCAGTTCCCCTCTGGGTGCTCATAGCCCAGAAGAAGCCTCCCTGCCTGCAGGTGCTTTTAGGGTTCTGTCTAAACCTTCACATCCAGTCCCTTTATGGAACAGCTCACATCATCCTGCTGGAATGCATCGCCCCTTTTCTAGCAGTATCCCAGCTGAAGTACTTATTAGCTTGGATGCAGACAGAACCCTCAGTTTAGATAGTCTTCCTCAGAGCTTTAATGGCACTGCCTCATTGGCTGCCGGGACTTCAGATAATTCCACTCATGAATTTCTGCCCTGTCAACACTAGAATCCTCTAAAATATTCTTTTTGTTGATAGAGTTCTGAAACTATCTACTACTAGGTCCTAGGCTGGCTTTGAATTTTCTAGGTAATCAAAGAAGAACTTGTCTGAGTGGTCAGAATATAGATGTACCACCGTTCCTGACTCCACCACGATTTGGCCAAATATGAGACAAGGCTGTAATTATGTGAACTCATGGTTTGGTCTTCTGTTTTGTTTCACTGATCCCCATGTCTGTGTTTGTGCCAGTACCATACTGTTTAGCTCGAAATCTGGAATGGCAATCTCTCCAGCATTGTGCTTTTTGCTCAGAATTGATTTAGCTATCTGGGATCTTTTGTAATTCTGTATGACTTATAGAATATTTTTTTATTTCTTTGAACAATGTCATGGGGATTCTTATTGGGATTATATTAAAATTGTAAATTGCTTTTAGTAGGATAGTAATCTTCACAATATTAATGGACCAATCTATGAGTGTGGGGAGTTCTTCCCATTTTCTAGTGTTTTTCTCAATCTCTCTCTTCACAGATTATAAGTTTTCATTGTTGAGGTCTTCCAACTCCTTGGTTAGATCTATTCCTAGATTTTTATTTTGAGGCTATTATGCATGAGAGTGTTTCTATGATTTCTTTCTTAATATGCTTGTTATTGCTATGTAGAAAGGCTACTATTTTTTTTGTCTGTCTGATTCTGTATCCTGCCACTCTACTGAAAGTGTTGATCATTTCTATAACTTTTCATGGTGGAGTGTTTGGAACTCTTACATATAATATCATCAGCAACTAGGGATTGTTTAATTTCTTCTTGTCTTACTCATGTTCCTTAAATGTCTTCTCTATCCCAAATGCTCCAGCTAATGCTTTGAGCACTAGTTTGAGAAGGTGTGGTGTTGGCAGACAGCCCTGTCTCGTTCCTGATTTTAATGAGATTGTTTCAAAGTTTTTCCATTTAGGGATGTTGACTGTGGGTTTTTCATACATCGCCTTTATTCTGTTGAAGTATGTTCCCTCCAATTCTCTCTCTAGGACTTTTATCAAAAATGTTTATTGAACTTTGTCAAAGGCCTTTTCTACATCTATTGAGGTGATAATGTGATTTTTGTCTTTAAGCTCATTTATATGATTTATTATAGTTATTGATATGTGTATATTGAACCATCTCTGGGGTAAAGCCAACTTGATCATGATGGAAGATAGTTTTGATATTTGCCTGTATTCAGTTTGCAAGTATTTAATTGAGAACATTTGTATCTGCATTCAGTAGGGATGTTGGCCTGTCACTTTTGGGGGGGGGTATTGTTGTGCCTTCATCTGGTTTTAGCATTAGAGTGGTACTGGCTTCATAGGAGGAGTTTGGGAGTACTCCTTCTCTCTCTCTCTTCCTTCCTTCCTTCCTTCCTTCCTTCCTTCCTTCCTTTCTTAAATAAGTGTTGGTTGTAGTTCTTTGAAAGTGGAGTTTGAGTTTTCTGGCAATCTGCTATGCATCCATCTGGGCCTAAGCGTTTTCTAGTCAGAAGGTTTTTCTTACAGTTTCCATCTCCTTATTTATTATGGGTCTGTTTAGGTTGTTGACTTCTATCTTGATCATATTCACCCCTCCCCAGCTCCAACCAGATCCACTGCTTTCCTTGCCTATCCAAGTTTATGCTCCCCCTGCTTTAAAACCCATCACGCTCAATTTGTGCAGCCCACATGTTTTTGCATGTGTGACCTCGCATGGTCACATTCTCTCATGATGTTCTGAATTTCTCTGGTGTCATACTGTTTACCTGTTCATCTCTGATCCTGTTTATTGAGTCTCCTCTTTCTCTTGGCAAATTGGGCCCAGGGACTGTCCATCTTGCCCCCATCCCCCAAACCCCCACCTCCTGGCCGGGCCGGTGAGCTGAAGTTTTCTTTGCTGGAGCTGGTAGAAGCTGGAATTAGGCATCCCTCCTGCTTCCTGCTGCCCAACCCCCCCCCCCCCCATGGTAAATTAAAAAGGCGAAGTGGGTACCACGTGGCCAAGGTGTGCTACTAAGCAAATGCGTGCAAGACAGAGTTAGCGCAAGAGGTTTACTGGAGGAGGGGGAGAGTTAAAGAGCAAAAGCGCGTGTGGGAATGGAGATATGAGAGAGGCAGACAGACAGAGAAGAAACAAGAGGAAGAAGAGAAGCGAGAGAGGAAAGAAGAGGCAAGAGAGGAGCAAGAAGGTTAAGAGAGGAGAGAGGCAAAGAGGGCGAGCCGCGCCTGGCGGGCACTTTTAAGAGGTGCACATGTGGCATAGCACCTGGCCTGGCGACTGGTGATGACGTAACTGCTTTGGCGGCAGAGGCAGACTGCTGCCTACCGGAAACTGACACCCCCATTGCATTCTGGGAAATAGTTTCAGAGCTGTTTTGTGGGGATCCTCCCTTCTGTTTACAAAAGAGAGAGTCGCTGATCAGAGCGGTCACGTGGAACCGCTGGTTCCTCTGTCAACTCTTGAGCCTCTTCCTTCTCTCCAGGAAGAAACTATGCATTCCTCTTAGACTCACTACAGGAGGAGCATTCTGCTCTTTTCTCCTAAGGTGGTTGCCACCCGTGTCTACTTTCTAGCTTCGAGAGATTTCCTATTAGAGCTTTAAAAATACAAGCAGCTTGTGACACAGTAGTGGGTTTCAGGGTGAGGATGTTCACGGGCTTGTAAACCCAAGGCCTTCACTGGTTTACAGCTGCCGTTAACTTCACAGGTTGAGTGGAGCACCCTGCATCCGCCCCACTCCTGTACACTTACTTCCATGTGCCCTCATCTCCAGTGTTTGGTTGTTGGTTGCTACCAAAACAAGACCATTTGATAACTTGCTGAGATGTGAAAGATACAGGATTCTTATATTTTTGGTTGTGAGCCTAGCCTTTAACGGCTGAGCCATCTCTCCAGCCCATGATACAGGATTCTTACAAAGAAATGAGGAGTCTTATGAAAAAAGCGAGGGTGACTTAGAACGGTGCCCCCACCGACAAGTCAGTATCAATACTGTATCCCCATCAGGGCAGCGGCTTTGCCCTTGGCCACCGCCATTGTGCAGACCAGCATTTTGTTTTCCCGCTCTCATCCTCTTGAAGAATGTCTAAAACACGGGCTCTTAACATCTCAGATTCATCTTGCAGACGGCCTCGGAGCACCCCTTTATTCGACACTTTCTTCGGTGCTTTGTCCTGCAAGAGGTGAAAGGAGAGAACAGATGGAGGTCAATTGATCATAGAGACAGAGTCCCTGTTGTCTTGATGGACCGCCATGCCTGGGTTTCTGCTGTGTGACCGGCTCTTCCTGAGATTTTCCCATTTCTCCAGCCTGTCCATCTGGCTTCATTGATTTAGTCACCTCTAATGACCTAACCACTTGCCCTTGGGTCAGCAAGATGCCTTAGTGGGCAAAGGTGTCTGCCACAAAGCCTGGCAACCTCGATCCCATGGGGTGGAAGGAGAGAAATGACCCCATCTCCACTACATAAATGTAACAAAAAAATAATTTCCCCCTCATGCTGTGGATAGGCCTGCTTTTGCTCTCAGCCAAAGTCCCAGACAGATGGCCCTGGCAGACTAGGAAGGCAGTTTGCAAGTGACACAGGAGGCTGGAGCCTGGGATCAGGAGAAGGAGATCCAGCAACTCTTTAAAAAACAAACCTAAAACATATGCCCCATTTTGGGCAGATTAGCACCAGCCTTCTCTGCTTAGGAAAATAATAGTGCCTTTACAGCCACTCCTCCTCACAGCCTAAGAGCAGGGCAAAGGCCCATTGCTCTTCCTCTGACGATCGTGTTTGTCCTACCAGGGCCAAAGGGAATGACTCACTAATGAGGCCCAGGTTTCCCTTGGTCTGACATGCCAAGGCCATTGTTTAGTAATTTTTTCTCTTTCTTTTTCTTTTTTTGGTTTTTCGAGACAGGATTTCTCTGTGTAGCTTTGCACCTTTCCTGGAACTCACTCTGTAGCCCAGGCTGGCCTCAAACTCACAGAGATCCTCCTGCCTCTGCCTCCCGAGTGCTGGTTATCCCTAAAACACAGCACAAATCTAAAGTGTCCAATAAATTAGCCAACAAATACAAATTGCAGACTAACAATATTATACCATTCCTATAGAATCAGTTAAACAAAAACAATTCAATTAAGCTTACAGTCTAATGTTGTGACCTGATGTTCCATTTTTTTTTTTTTTTTTTTTAAAGCCACAGCTTTGTTAAAGATCCTACAGGGCCGATGCCTGCTTGGACCTTGTGATTGTAGAGCATTGGAATGTTGCAGATCCAGAGCTAAAATTCTCTGGCTATTTTTAGTCCCCTTAAGAGGCATCCATTGCCTACCTCTAACACCCTCGTGACTATCAGGTGAACCCTTTGGAATGTTTTAACAAACCACTGGCTTCCATGAACCCACAAGCTAAGATTGTCATCCCATAGTGTCTGAAGCCTTTAGTAGAGATGTCTCCATTTTATTGTAAGCTGCCTACCTGCTACTCCCTGCAATGCATTGGAAAATGCATTGGTTTGTGACTTTATTTTGTAACTATACAAACTTCATGAAATGATTTCTACACTGGAACATGTTATTTGGAGCAAACTGAATCTGTATTCCCGGGGGGTTTGTGGTCACACATATTTGGCTCAAGAATAAACTCTTGTTCCCTTTGAAGTAAGAGCCCTGTTTTATATGGAGAACATTAAGAGTTTTTGCACATTGGCAGCATTCTAATATAACAAGCAAAGATACCTACCATGTGCAAGAGTATATGTAGGTGCAGGATCTTCAAATATAAGTACTAGGACTTGGGGATGGTTCAATGGGTGTTGCACTTATTTTTCCTGTGAAAGTATGTGGACTTGAGTCTAGAGTTCCAGAGCCCACATAAAAGCTAAGCAGGGTGATAGTTGCCTGTAATCCTGGCTCTTGGGGGTGGAGACAATAGATATCCAACACTAGTTGGGATTGGTGAGCTCTAGTTTCAATGAATGACCTTGCCTCAAAAGGTAACAGTGGAGAGCCATCAAAGAGGACACCTATCATCATTTTCATGACTCCACAGGCACACCCATACATGTACTTGTTCACTCCCCTACAGGTGCGTGCACACGTATGAACTTGTATACACATATCCGTACATAACACACACACACACACACACACACACACACACACACACACACACACGGGAAAGGAGAAAATTTATACTAAAGAAATACATGAGGGCTGGAGTAGCTCAGTTGATGGTGTACTAGTCTAGCATGCATGAGGTCCTGGGTTCGACCCCAGCACAACATAAGCCAGGTGCAGTGTTGCACACCTGTACTCCCAGCAGTTGAAAGGTAGAGGTAGGATAATCAGAAATGTAAGGTCATTCTCAGCTACCAAGCAAGTGTGAGGACAGTCTGGGCTATGTGAGACTCTGTGACGACAACCTCCCACACCCCAGATCTTACTTTTAAAACTAATTTCATAGTTGGGCACAGTGACACATGCTTTTAATTTTAGCACTCAGGAATCTGAGACAGGAGTATTGCAATATGAGGCCAGCCTGGGCTACAGAGCAAGAAAGTAAAACAGAAAGGGCTGCAGGTTAGGCCCAGTAGTGGAGTGCTTGCCTGGAGTGAGAAGAGTCCTGGCTTCATTACTCAGCATTGGAATAAAAAATTATACAACGATATAGCCATACATTAGGTGAAAGCTGAAAGGGCTCTTGTCTAATCTCCCTCTCCCAGATCCCATTTTTTTCTCCATAGTTAACCTCACCTGTGGTTAGAAGTGTTTCCTTTCACACCAGGTGGTGACTTTTTATTCCTATGTAGCTATTCACACATTGATCAACATGCATTTTTACGTACTTGTCTTATTGAGGACATCTTGTGACATGCTCTTTTCACTTATTTACCATAGCTGGGGGGACCTTCTCATATCAATACATATCAATACCTCCTTCAGTTTTAAAGAGTGAACACAGAATTCATTTCTGAATTTATGTTGTTGGCATTTTTTTCCCTCTATCATCTTGGCTGTGGTGGCACATGCCTTTAATCACAGCACGCCAGAGGCAGAGGCAGGAGGATCTCTGAGTTTGAGGCTAGCATGGTTTCCAGGAAAGCCAGTATAGGTGGAGTTTTTGTCAGGACCATCAGTCATCTCTGTCCCACCAGCCAGCTCCCAAATAACCACACAGAGACTTATTATTAATTATAAATTATCAGTCATAGCTTATGCTTGTTACTAACTTGCTCTTGTAATGTAAATTAACCCATATTTCTTATCTACGCTCTGCCATGAGGCAGTACCTTCTTTTAGTATGACATGTTCATCTCTTGCTTCTCTTGGCCACTCCCCAGATTCCCATGACTATACCCTTCTTCCTCCCAGTGTTCTCTTTGTCATTAAACTCTTGCCTAGTTATTGGCCAGTTAGCTCTTTATTAACCAATGTGAGTAATACATATTTACAGTGTAGAAAAAGATATTGTTCCACAGCAAGACAGGGCTACACAGAGAAATCTTGTCTTGAAATAAACAAACAAACAACAAACAACCTACCTCTGCAAACATGTCTATGCTATGTTGTCTATTGTCAAATGCACTTAATTAAGTGGAAAATTGTTCTCAGAAGTGGAATTGTTGGCTAATGTTTGTGAATGTTTAACATGTTGAAGATCCTGTCTCCCCAGCCTCCCGTACTAGAGAGCCTGAGTGGTCTTTGTTCAGATCTGACACCTGTCCTATATATCAGGCAGAACACATCTTATTGTTTGAACATCGTATTCAGGGAAAGCACTTTCATGATATGCAGTAGAAGTCTATGAACAAACAGCAATTTCACGTCCTGACCCCCATTCATTTGAAGAATGAATATGAATAGAATGGTCAGGCTGGATGTGATAGAGATGCTTATAATCTAATACTCAGGAGACTGAGGCAGAAGGATCATAGATCTGAGGCTAGAATAGTTTATAAAGTGAGATCCTTTCTAAAACCAACCAACCAACAAAAACCAAACCACCAAAACCCCCCAAATAACAAAAAGGCAATGTTTACTTGTTGTGTTATATTTTGATTTCATTCTGAAAATAAAGCTTACTTTGAGTCAGAAGGCAGAGCTAGCCACTAGCTGACCAAAATTAACCATAGAGGTTTGGAGGACTGTGGACAGATAGGAGACAGGAAGTAGTAAGGTGGGGCTGAGTAAGGTGGAGGAAGGAGGAAGAGGTAGGAAGTTACTGGTAGCTGTTCCCCTGCTTTTTTGATCTTTCAGGTTCTTACCCCTGAATCTGATTGCTGATTTGTTACTGCTGAAGAATAATTAGTTAAATGCTTCATTTACTTGACTTTTACATTGCTTGCTAAGGAATCTATCAATGCCAGCTCATATCAATTTTAGAACTAATTTGTGTAGGCCTACAATACCTTATTCTTAAATTAATTAAACACACAAGCTACATCTACAATCGTAGCAATGTATTTATCTTTTAAGCATCTCAAGACACACAGAACAGCAAGTTTCCTGCACATAGTGGCACTGATGGACAGTGTTGAACCACCTCCTGCACTGAACTAATTTGTGTGAGTGGTTTACAGAACACAGGGAAATCAGGATTACTGTTTTATTGGAAAGGAGACACCAGAGGACATTCATATACTCATGGAGAGGTACAGAGGGTGAGTACGGGAAAAGGAGCTCAGAACTCCCATGCCTTCCAACCTCTAAGATCTTCTTTGAGTTTGGCTGCCTGGAAGCTCCCTCAACCCTGATCTCTGGGGGTTTTATGGGGACTTTACTGTGGAGGACTTTGCTGGAAGACTGGGCAGAGAAACACAACAAAGCCTGTGTGTAGAGAGTCTTCCATGCCTCTCTATGGCATTCTGCCTCACCAGGAATGAGGAGGGTCACATGACCTGAGAGACAAGTTGGTCAGAGTCATGATTCAGGACCTAGCAACAGAAATCAGAATATGAATCATAAGAGCCCAGGCTACTTTTAGGCCAAGCCACCAGCCAGTCATGTTGTCACCATCGTCTGCTTCTCACATTCAGAGACAATTTGTGTCTCTAATTCCTGGGTGTTTGAAGGGTTTGGAAACCATTTCTGCCTGCTTCTTGGCATCTTGACTCTCAGCTCCATGCCAACATTGACTTTCTGCTTCCTCTTTCATGGGAAGTCGGTAGTCACAGTCTGTTTGTGCCATCCCTTGCCTGTTATGCATGACTCTTCTTCCTCTCTGTGCATGGGCTGTTTTGATGATTTCTTTCCCACCATTTCAGTGACATTCTGAGTGACAGAGTGAGCAGGTGTTTTCCCTTGCCAATTGGTAGGGCTGTGCTGTCCATGGATTAGTGTCATGATATAGCCGTGTTCACAGAGGTCAGCTGACCCTGTTGACTGTGTTTTCAGTGGTCAGCAGACAGCTCTGCTTACTACTCTTCACTGTCCATTCTCCCATCCTTGTCAGTATTGGGATTCTCAAGTTGTATTCAGCTGGATCTCTGTTGCAGGGCTTAGTGGGTGGTAGACTTCATGAGCCAATAAAGGGGTCTCTATCCCCAGTTTATGCACAATGCAACAAAAGGTGCTGATGAGCACCAACCTTGCTGTCTAGAATATAGACACGGACAATTTAGATGAAGATGGCAGAGCAACAGTCGAGGAACTAGGGAGCAAGACGGCCAGAAATCAGAGTCTGGAATCATCTTTATTCTACTTGGTAGTTGACTGGTGCCATTCATTATTTGTGAAAAATCTGTCTCCTTTCCCCCATTCCTATATTTTAGCCAGACATGATGTCATATGAATCTGTTATATTTTCTTCTGAGGTAAAAGTTATTATTAGGTTTCTCACACTTTTATTAATGTTGTCTTCTGGTTCCTTCCCAGAGATCTGACAAAACACGCTGTGAGTAACACTGATCCACAGCTACGCCATGAGGTGTTCCCACACTGTGCCAGTGCAGGAAGAGAGATCCAGCACACTACAGCTTGACACAGCTTTTCTCTGTGGTTCAGCCTCCTCCTCACTTTTTCCCCACTGTGTCTGGGGAGGACCAATATGTGTTACTTCTTTAACATTGACTGAAAACAATTCAGCGTTGAAAGTCCAACTTCCATTTTTAAGAAATCTAATCAGTTCCAGGCGGTGGTGGTGCACGCCTTTAATCCCAGCACTCAGGACACAGAGGCAGGCAGATCTCTTTGAATTTGAGGGCATCCTGGTCTAAAGAGTGAGTTCCAGGACAGCCAAGGTTACACAGAGAAACTGTGTAAAAAAAAAAAAAAAAAAAAAAGAGAGAGAGAGAGAGAAGAAGAAACCCAATCAGCTTGTTCTGTATAGATTTCTTTTTATTATTATTTCGTGTGTGTGTGTGTGTGTGTGTGTGTGTGTATGCATTTATTTATTTTGGTTTTCAAGACAGGGTTTCTCTGTGTAATAGCCTTGGCTCTCCTGGATCTCACTCTGTAGACCAGGATGGCCTCAAACTCACAGAGATCTGCCTGTCTCTGCCTCCTGAGTGCTGGGATTAAAGGCAGGGATTTTACATATAGGACTATATACAGACATTGCATGTTCAGCTTAATGAATTAAATTATTTTTATCTTTACATTTATTTATTTATTTGGTATGTGTGCCACAGTGCACGTAGAGGTCAGAGGACAATTTTTGGGAGCTAATTCTCTCCTTCCATCCTAAGGGTTCTAGGGATCCAGCTCAAGCCACCAGGCATGGCGGTAAACAACTTTACGGGCTGAGCATCTAGTGGGATCTCAGTTCAATGAGTTTTGACAAATCAAGACACTGTTTCTACCACCTGAGAGATTTCCTCCTCACAGTCCTGGACAGCATATACTCTGCTGTGGGTTCAATGTCTGTTCTGCAAAAGCCGCATGGAAATTTGCTGCCCTTGCAATAGTAGTATTAAAAGTATTAATTATGGCTGGGTAGTGGTGGTGCATGCCTTTAATCCCAGCACTTGGGAAGCAGAGGCAGGAGGATCTCTGTGAATTTGAGGTCAGCCTGGGCTACAGAGTGAGTTCCAGGAAGGCTCCAAAGTTACACGGAGAAACAGTGTCTCAAAAAAAAAAAAAAAAAAAAAAGTATTAATTATAAATAGTATCATGTGCCAAGAAGTGGGCTCATGGAGCTGAAGAAATGGCTGAGCAGTTAAGAGCACTGGCTGAGCAGGGCAATGGTGGCGCACACCTTTAATCACAGCACCCAGGAGGCAGAGGCAGAGGCAGAGGCAGGCAGATCTTTGTGAGTTCTACCAAGCGAGATCCAGGGAAGGCACAAAGCTACACAGAGAAACCCTGTCTCAAAAAACCAAAAGAGAAAGAGAGAGAGAGAGAGAGAGAGAGAGAGAGAGAGAGAGAGAGAAAGAGCACTGGCTGCTTTTATTGAGGACCCACATTGGTTCCCAGCACCCATGTCAGGTGATTCACAATAGTTCCTGGAGACCTGATGCCCTCTTCTGGCCTCTGAAGGCACTGCATACATGTGGTGCACAGAGGTATATGCAGGCGAAATACCCATACATAAAATAATACTAAAATTTCAAAATAAATGTATTTATAAGTAATATAAGTATATTGCTTATATGTGTACTTAATATACATTAAGTATAAACATTAACTAATACATAAATACATTAAAAAAGGAAGTGAGACCTTCAAGAGGTTCTTGAATGATTGTTAACACAGAGAAATTGTGAGATCACAAACACCTTAGCTCACTAAGTTTTTTTGCCTGATTTGTGCTCAAGGGTGGATAACTTTCAGTACACAGTGGGTCATTTGCAGCTGCAGCTGCCAGACGTGGGACTATTAGGAACATTCTGTGTCCTTTAGTGAACATGTGCTACTTCAGATGTTCTATTTGGGGCTGGAGAGATGGCTCAGGGGTTAAAAGCACTAGCCTTGCAGGAGAAACATCCCTTAAGAATGTTGTGTTTTGTTCTGAGACATGGTCTCCTTCTGTAGTGTACTCTGGCCTCACACTGGCAGCTGTCCATGTGACTCAGTTTCCCACAGACACAAGCTGCCATCTTGTAAATATCACTTAGTTGGGTCTTCCCTCGCCTGCCAGCCTTGAAGTCTATTTCGTCTGTCAATCACTTGTTCAGTCCACTCCTGTTAAATGTCTTTTTTGATATGTAAGGTTTTAATTGACAGTGTCATTGTCTTTTCCTGGTCTCTGTTTCTCTTTTCTTGCCTTCTCTTGGGTGTTATCAACTAACTTAAAATGTTTCATTCCTCTGATCGGTGGCGGTGCACACCTTTGATCCCAGCAATCAAGAGATAGAGGCAAGTGGAGCTCTATGAGTTTGAGTCCAGCCTGGTCTACAGAGTGAGATCCAGGACAGCCAGGGCTACACAGAGAAACCCTGTCTTGAAAAACAAGAAAACAAAACAAAAAAGTTTCATTCCTGTTTATCTACTGACATATTTTTTTAACATATCCCCTTTAAGTGCTAATTTTTAGTGTTGCTGAGACTGTAAGAGCAATCTCTAATTTGTCACTGACTACTATTTTGCTCTTTAAAACAATATTATGGGCTGGAGAGATGGCTCAGGGATTAAGAGCACTGGCTACTCCTCCAGAGGTCCTGACCATAGGCTCATAACCATTTATAATGAGATCCAGTTCCCTCTTCCAGCATGTGGGCAGAACACTGTATACATAATAAATAAATAAATCTTAAAAAAAAAAAAACCAAAAGCAAAACAAACAAAAAACCCCCCAATATTATAATCTTGTAACTGGGCAACAACTCTGTTATCACTTTGGTTTTTAGTGCTCTGGTTGACATGTATGTTACTCCCCCCCCCCACCCCCAGAGCTGAGGACCGAACACAATGCCTTGTGCTTGCTAGGCAAGCACTCTACCACTGAGCTAAATCCCCAACCCCATGTCCATGTATGTTACTTTTATAATACATTGCTAATTTATTGTTTGCTATTATTACATCTAAATAAAAAAATGCATTATGAGATGCATATAACTTTATAGTAAATATAAAAGTAATGTGTTAATTTAGAATACCAATGTTCATTTTATTTATTTAATTATTTTCACTTTCAGGTGTTCTACGGTTTATCTTGTTTCATGTTGTAACTTTTTCCTCAGCTCTTTTGTGTTTGTTTGTTTGTTTTGTTTTTGGAGACAGGGTTTCTCTGTGTAGCTCTGGCTATCCTAAAATTCACTCTGTAGACCAGGCTGACCTTGAACTCAGAGAGATCCTGCTGCTTCTGCCTTCCGTGAGTGCTGAGTCTAAAGGCGTGTGCCATTACCACCTGGCATTTCCTCAGCTTTTAACTTAACGAATTTCTCTTGGTGTTGGAGACACATTCTTATGTTTTCTTAAAAATATGTCTTCATTTGGGGGCTGGAGAGATACTCAGCAGTTAAGAGGGCCCATAACTTAAGAGATGGCTTTTCCAGAGGTCCCAAACTCAGTTCCAGTACCTATGTTAGGCTACTAACACCCTCCTGCAGCTCCAGATTCCAGAGATCCTGCACCTCTGGTTTCCAGAGATACACACACACACACACACACACACACACACACACACAAATAGGAAGTATTTTTAAACATCTTCATTTTGCCTTCAAAATGCATATTCAATATGTTTTTAATTCCCCATTTCTGAAAGTTACCCTTCCCCTTGTATTAAAACAACTTATTATTTTTATCAATTTTATACATTATATATCTTGGACATTTCCACCCCTCCCCCACACTCTTTCTCATCTCCTCCCACTCGCAATGACCCCTTCTCAATCCTAGCTAGGCCCCTCTGATTTTTCATGTCTTGTATGTGTAGGATCCATTGAGTTAGGTTTGCTTGTATGAGCACGGGTAGGGAATCAGTTCCTGGAGTGTGGACATAGTAACAGTGGCCACATCACTGAAGAAAGTACAGCCACTATCTCAGGGAGTCATGTTCCTCGAGCAATGTTCCCCTGCACTTTAAAGATATTACTCCTGTACTGGCTGCTCTTGTGTGTCAATGTGACATAAGTCATAGTCATCAGAGGAAGGAGCCTTAGCTGAAAAAATGCCTCCTTGAGATCCAGTGTGAGGCATTTTCTCATTCAGTGATCAATAGGGGAGGGCCAGCCCATGGTCCTGGGTTCTATAAGAAGGTAAGTTGAGCAAGCCATGGGAAGCAAGCCAGTAAGCAGTGCCCCTCCACGGCCTCTTCATCACCTCCTGTGTCCAGGATGCTGCCCTGTCTGAGCTCCTGTCCTGGCTGCCTTCAGTGATGAACAGTGATGTGGAAGTGTAAACCAGATAAATTCTTTTCCCCACCAACTTTCCTTTTTGTCATGATGTTTTGTCGCAGCAATAGAAACCCTGAGACAACTCCATTAGCTTCAAGCCTTTAGAGGTAGTAGGATTTGGATAAAAAAAAAATCAGTTATAATTCAAATTCTTATTCCCTCTTTATATTGTTTTTTAGTTTGCTTGAAGATTTTGTTTTCAGTAGCTGGCCTGCACTGTTCTTAGGATGTGGGATTGTGTTTGTTTGTTTGCTGGCCTGGAAACAGAACTGGATGTGTAGACCAGGCTGACATCACACTTAGGACAATCATTCTGCCTCTGTCTCCGAGGCATTGGAATTTTGGTGTGAGCAATTAAGCCAGGCTTGTATGCATGTATGTATTTTTCATTTAGTTAGTTATTTTTTTTTGAGACTTGTCTGATGTAGCACAGGGTGGCCGCAAACTTGTGCAGTCTAGCCTTGAAACCCTGACCTTCCTGCCTCTGCTTCCCAAATGCTGAGATTATATGTGTTGTCACTATGCCCAGCTATGTGTATTTTCTTTGTTTTTTTCTGTTGGGCTTTACTGAACTCCCTGGATATGTAGGGTTTTACAGTAAATTTTAGATAATTATTGACTACTAATCATCTCACAAATTTCTTTTGTTCCATCCTCTCTCCTAGGATATGGCGAGGATCCAACATATTAGAGGATCCAACATATTAGACCCATTTTTGGATTCTCTGTTCTAGTTTGTTTATTATTTTTTTCCCTTTGTGGTACTGGGATAGAACTGAGGGTCTTACATGTGCTGGGTGACCTTGAATTTTGACTTGTATTCAAGTTCATCGATCCTTTCCTTTGTTTTGGACTGCTGTAAAACCCATCGAAGTGATTTATCTTGTATTTTTAAAATTTGTGTGTGTGTGTGTGTGTGTGTGTGTGTGTGTGTGTGTGTAGGCACCTGTGCCACAGTGTGCATGTGTATGCAGAGATCAGAGGAAAATTTGTGGTAGCTCTCTTGTTACCATATAAGTCTTCTCAGGCTTGGCAGCAAACACTGTTACCTGATGAGCCAACTACCTTGCTGGCCCAAATTGATATGTAAAATGTATATATGTAAATAGATGTTAAAATTAAATATTAATATATAAACTCACATGTGTACATTTAAAATTTTAGACTTATTTATTTTATGTCTGAGTGTTTTGCCTGCATGCATGTAGTTGTACCACATGTGTGCTTAGTACCTGTGGAAGTCAGAAGATGGAGGTAGATCTCCTGAAAGTAGAGCTACAGTTGTGAGCCATCATATGGGTACTGGGAACTGAATCCAGGTTTTCTGCAAGAGCAGTCAGGGCTCTCTCTCTCTCTTTTCTTCTTTTTCTTCAAGATAAGGTTTCTCTGTAATCCTGGCTGCCCTTGAACTCTCTCGTAGACCAGGATAGCTTGAACCAGAGATCTGCCTGCCTCTGCCTCCTAAGTGCTGAGATTAAAGGCATGTGCCTCTACCATCCAGTCTGAATTCTTGTTTTTGATCCCTAGACTGTTAAAGTTTCAGAGTGAGATGTCCCCCAGGCTCATGGTCAGCTTTGGTCTCCAGAGGGGATGGGGCTAGGGGGTCAAGGGGGGCAGGGTGGGGGGTAAGGAGTGGGGATATGGGGGTGCTATTTTGGGAGGAGGTGGAAACTTTAGGGGGTGTGGCTTAGCTGCAGGAAGTGTCTAGTGTTGGGGGGTGGTCCTTGGGCCATCTTATGTATGATCCTTCCTGTCTCTCCTTCCTGTGTGCCTGAGGTGAAGAAGTTCTTTCTTTACATGCTCCCACAGCCATCATCACTGTTGGGGTGCAGGGGCCAAGCAACCATAGACTGGACCTTCTGAATGTGAGGGCCAAAAGGAACCTTTTCTCCTTTTAGTTGTCTATATTGGATATTATATGCCAGCAATCATTAAACTAAGATAGTTCTCTGTCGTTGTAGAAATCTCATCCAACGACTGATGGAAGCGGATGCAGAGATCCACGGCCAGGCCCCAGGTGGAGCTCTGGGGTCCAATTGGCAAGAGAGGAGGGATTGTATGAATGAGCATTGTTGAGACCATGATTGGAAAAAGCACAGGGACAAATAGCCAAATTAGTGGAAACACATGAACTATGAACCAATAGCTGAGGAGCCCCCAACTGGATCAGGCCCTCTGGATAAGTGAGACAGTTGATTAGCTTGAACTGTTTGGGAGGCACCCAGGCAGTGGAGCCAGGACCTGTCCTTAGTGCATGAGCTGGCTGTTTGGAGCCTGGGGCCTGTCCCCAGGCTGGCTGTTTGGAACCTGGGAACACGTTGCTCAGCCTGGGTGAAGGGAGGAGGGGACTGGACATGCCTCGACTGAATCTACCAGGCTGAGCTGAATCCCCAGGAGAGTCCTTGCCCTGGAGGAGATGGGAATCGGGGTGGGCTGGGGGGCAGGTGGGGGGGGAGGCTGGGAGGAGGGAGGACAGGGGAATCGGTGCCTGATATGTAAAATTAAATTAAATTATAAAATAATAATAATAAAAAAACTAAGATACTTCTCCAGAAGGAAAAACAAAACAAGAAACAAGGCAACAAACAGTAAAGACCACATCAAGACCCTCGGAACTTGAACGTGGTGTCTGGCAGAACCATAGCCTGACAAAATGGTTCTAAGGTGCTTGTGTGTTAAGCCTTGTACTGCAGCTTCATAGCAGACATGGACACAAGTCATCTTCCTGCCTGCCTCTCATAATGTGCAGGGCTGTTCCTTCAGCGGGTTGGCAAAGGTAATGGGCAGTAGGACACGGGTGAGTGATAGTTCATGTGAGCTCCTCTGCTCTCTCTATGGAACCTAGGCTAACAATTTTTACAATAAGCAGTATTTCCTCCTCTTTTTTTTTTTTTAAATCACATATAACATTTTAAATACTTGTAACTATTCAATTGAATCTTGGAAATTTAGATTTGTAAAAATTTTGTACAATTTTTGGATAATAGAATTCCTTTAGTTATTTATCAAGATCTTAAAATCATTCTCTGAAACATAGTAGATTTCAGCAACACACACTTATTATTTCATGCAGTTTTGAAGGCCAGAAATTTGGGAGTGGAACAAGTGGGTGGTTCTGGCTCACAGTCTCTGATGACATTGTAGGCTGAGGCTGGAGTCATCTCAGAGCAGAAGTTGGCCTGGACAACCCACTTCCAAGCTTACGCACATGGTGAGTGACTAGCATGAATTTCTCATAGGCCATGGTTTAGGAGGCTCTGTTCTTTGCCAGTGGGGCTTTCCCTTGGATGCTTGAGTGTCCACACAAGACAGCTGGCTTGCCTAGAATGAGGAGAGGAGAAGAGAGGAGAGGAGAGGAGAGGAGAGGGAGATGGGGGAGAGAGAAGAAGAAGAAGAAGAAGAAGAAGAAGAAGAAGAGGAGGAGGAGGAGGAGGAGGAGGAGGAGGAGGAGGAGGAGGAGAGACAGAGAGAGAGAGAAAGGAGAGCAAGCGAGAGAGCACAAGAAGGAGGTCAGTCTCTTATGATGTAATCTTGAGAAGTGACATCTACTCATTGCTGCTGATCTCACAGACCAAACCTGCCCTTATGTGGGAATACCCAGAGGAGGGAATCATTATGTGATTTATTTTTTGTTTGTTTTAGTAACGTTCATCTATCTTGCTGCTTTTTATTTTAAATAAATAAATACATTTATTTAAAACTTTTAAATTGTACTTATTGTGTTGGTCAGGTGTGCTGGTCCATATCTTTAACCCCAGCATTTGGGAGCAGAGATGGGTGGATCTATGTGAGTTGACATCAGCCTGGGGTACATAGCTAGTTCTAGGCCAATCAAGGTCACATAGTGAGACCTGTCTATAAAAACCAACCAACCAACCAACCAACCAACCAACCAACCAACCAACAAAAAAGTATGTGTGGTGTGTGTGCACATGTGAAGGTGGGAGGACAGCTCGTGGGAGTCTGTCCTCTCCTTCCACCACGTGAGTCCTCAGGCTAGCACCCACTTCATCAGGCCTGGCGGCAAGCACTTTACCAAAGAGCCACCTTGTGGACTTCCCACTTGTTTGTCCATACATTTTTAAGGCTTGTAGCCCAGGCAGGCTTCAAACTCAATACAGAGGGATCACTGGTCTTGAACTCTTCATCTTTCTAGTACTAGGACTACAGGCATGTGCCACCATGCATGGCTGCTTTTATCCATCCTAGATGACTTACAGTTGGACTGTCAGTTCTTAGTCTCTCATTATGCCCACACCCAAAACTCTGTGGTCCATATAAGCACAGATCCCTTCTTTGGTCCTGAGCATTATTGAACAAGCTAAACCAGAATGGTATTTGGTCCATTAGAAGTGTCTGAGCTAGGCACCATGGCATATACCTCTAATTCTAGCATATAAGAGGCTAAAGCTGGAGCATCACAAGTTTGAGACCTGCTTGGGCTGTCTAGTGCTCTCTGGCCAGCCTGAACTACATGGGTAGGACCATATCTCAAAACACCAAAATCCAACCCAAACCAAAGCCAGATATTTGGGACTTCTGACCTTCCTCTGGTGTTGCATGAATCCTCTATGGTCTTATTAAAAACCCAGCTGAAAGTTTAGAGAAGCAGAGCAAGCCATAGCCACCACCTCTGACCTCACCAACTCCTCCGCCTGGGAGAGCAAGAGCTCCTATCTCCTCCTCCCTTGTATTTCTTTCTCTGCCCAGCTAGATCACTTCCTGTCTCAACCTTTCCTAGTGCTGGAGTTAAAGGTGTGTGCCACCACTGTCTAACTCTGTTTCTCTTTTAGACTGGATTAATCTTGTGTAGCCCAGTGTGGCCTTGCTCACAGAAATCCAGATGGATTTCTGCCTCTGCTTCCCAAGTGCTAGGAATAAAGATGTGTGCCACCACTGCCTGGCCTCTGTGTTTAATCCAGTGCCTTGTTCTGTCCTCTGATCTTCAGGCAAAGTTTATTTGTTCAAAGTATCACCACACTCAGGTTCTGCGTTCCTCAGCACAACTGTTGGGTTGCATTTACTAACATTTCCACAGCGCTTTCTAGACCTTCTCTCAAGCCTTCTGTTTCATATGGTTCTCTCTTTGCAGATATCCTGCACCCCTACATAAGAAAAACAGATTTTTAAAAATCCTAGTAAATGAAATAAAACTATTCAGAAGTGAATTTCAATGCTCTTCTGACCGATTCTCCTTCTTTCTAAAAACTGAAGACGTTCTTGTTCACAGCTTCAGCTCTCTAAGTTCAGGAACTGTACACATGAAGGCAGAGTTCAGCGTCGTAGCTCAGTGCTCCCACTGAGCACAATCCCATGGCCAGCTGTGCCGCTCAATCTCAGTCACACAGAGCAGATGTCTCAAAGTTAAGCTACTCGTCCTGCCAAGTACCACTGGCTAACAAAGTGATGTATTTGCTTAAAGTAGACTTGAAGATGAGGGGCCCAAGAAGCAGACAGAGAGGAGGAGGAGAAGGAGGAGAAGGAAAAAAAAAAAGAAGAGAATCATGGGTACGATGGACACAGTAGTATGCGTTTGTCATCTCAGCCATTCAGCAGGATGAAGCAGGAGAATCACTTGAAGATTAAGGCCAGCCTCCATTGGCCTTTTTTGTTTGGTTTTTTGAGACAGGGTTTCTCTGTGTAGCCTTGGCTGTTCTGGAACTCACTTTGTAGACCAGGCTGGCCTCGAACTCTCAGAGGTCCACCTGCCCCTACTTCCTGAGTGCTGGGCCACAACTAATCTTAAACAAACACATTTTTCTGTATGGATGGCTTTAGGTGATGGATTGTGTGACTAGAAAACGCCTAAGAGGAAACTATGAGAAATTAAACTGGCAGAGAGAGAATCAGCGGCTACCACAGGAGTAGACATGGCAGCAACTATAAAGACAGCAACAACTGCCACAATTCACCAAGCATAACTACAAGTTTGACTGCAGTCCCGCCCCCCCCCCCCCCCCCCCCCCCGCCCCCTTGTGCAACGCTCTTAGCTCCCATGCATTGCTACCTACGTGAGATGGACACTGGGGATTTGGAGACTCCGATTTGACATGGATTGCAATTTTTCAGTTGTCTTTGATTTTATAAGTGCATGTGTGGCACGTGCTTTTCATCTATTCCTCCTCTTCTCCAAGGCTAATTAATCCTTCATGGTTGCTCCAGACAGAGATCCCATCATCCTTGGCTACCTTATCTCCTTCACAAATGCATCTAAGCGGCTTCATCTTCACCCAACTCTAAAAAGCTTTCCCTTCCTTGCTTGACTCCCTTCAGCTGGTGTCTAGTTCCTCATTGCAGAATGACAGACAGCCAAGTATCTTCCTTCTTTGCCGGGCACAGCATCCGCCACAGGAATCTGAAGTCGGCTGACTACTCTCTACATTTTAATTTTACTTCAGCGAATCACAATACCCTATATTCTTCCTACTTAAAACTTTATCTCTCCTTGCTCTGATAAATACAGGAAGTTAGATTCCCTATTTTTCATTAATATTTGATTTATCTTCTAATAGGAAAATGAGGCAATTATCTAGGGGTGAAAATGCTTACTACCATTTTTTTTTTTTTATCCAGGTTTCTCACTTCAAAGTAATCAGAGACAGCTCATAATACTTCAGTGAAAGAAAGGCAAACCATGATTCACCATTCCTTAACAGTAAATGACACAGTAACAGGGTAGTCACTGGCAGTGGTGGTCTGGATTCTCAGCTCTGCCATTCACTGGCTGACCCAACGCCATGTGTTTATCTTCTGCGAAATGGAATGAAGATAAGAAAATCTAATCCACGTGGTTTTGAGGTCCAATGCTGATCGTGCCTGTCTGGCATGTAGTTATTCATGGTGAATTGTGGCTACAGTCACTGTGGCAGTTGTCGCTGTCTTTATAGGTGTTGCCATGCCTACTCCTGTGGTAGCTGCTGATTCTCGCTGCCTGTTTAATCTCTCATAGTTTCAATTACGCCTTTTCTAGTCACACAATGAACTCAGATTCTCTGAGCGTTTGTCCAGACCCACTTTTCTTGCCTCTTTGCTCTCTGTAATCTCATTCTTCTGTGGAATGTTGAGCGCCACTTCTATGCTGTTCTTTCCATCTTCTTGGACACCTAAATCTATCCTTTAGACACATCCACTTGTTTATCCAGCACAAGCCCCACACCCATTCTTCCCAATCCCGCTTCTCTGCTTGAGCCCAGTCTGTTGTCCTTTTTAGTTAACTGTTGCTGCCTTTTTAGCCACGTCTGTCCCAATCTGCAACTGCAACTCTGCCACTACCAGCAGCGGTTAAGGCTGCAGGGGTCATAACTGGAAGGAATTCTGTTCCCTCCGACTCCGACCCTTTCAAAGCTAGGGTAGAGAATTTAACAAAACCCCTGTCCCTCTAAACAACCCAAGATTCGAAGGTTAAGGTGGAATTCTGCTCTTCAGAGAGGCTGAATAGCAAGTAGCTCCCCTCCTCTCCTTGCTCGCATCCTCCAAAAAAGTCCTTGTGCTT
Source organism: Onychomys torridus (assembly GCF_903995425.1). Lineage (NCBI taxonomy): Eukaryota > Metazoa > Chordata > Mammalia > Rodentia > Cricetidae > Onychomys > Onychomys torridus. Next base: position 29,460,553 of record NC_050446.1, on the reverse strand, counting down.
CTCCTGGCCCCTCCTTACAAGCCCTTTCTGGCTCCTCCCTACCACTTCCTGTCCGCTAGTTGCTGACTCAGCCTCCTGACTGCAGGTGAATTTCATTTAATCAAACACATCTTTGCATCATTAACCAAATGTCCCAGAGCATAAACAAAAGTAATACACCTTAAAATAATATTCCATAACAGCATGCAATGACAGTAGTACCAGTAACACCAGGAACTGAGAGTGACCTTAGACACTTCTTTTTCATTCGTTTATCCATCAATTAATCATTAACCCAAGCGCTTTATGCTCTGACAACCTACCAGTTGTCTATTCCCCCGGAATTGACTCTCAGGCCCACTCCCACCCATCCCTGGACTCTACCCTTCCTTCTCAGATCCCTCAGCCCCGTTGTCATCCTCTGACTAGCCTGCCTTCATTTCTCCCTTTCATTTATTACTCTGCAATAAGGGTGTTCTTCCTCCATGTAAGCCAGAGAGTACTGCTCCTTGTTAAAATCTTTCAGCAACATGAAGCTTGTTGGGGAAAATTATCTTAAGGTGTGTTACTTTTGTTTATGTTGCATTTGTTTAACTCTGTGAAGCTGTGCTACTGTATCAGTCTAAAACACCTGATGGTCTAATAAAGAGATGAACGGCCAACAGTGAGGCAGGAGAAAGGATAGGCAGGGCTTGCAGGCAGAGAGAATTAATAGATGGAGAAACCTGAGAGAAGACTGTAGAAGGAATGAGAGAGGAAGAAGGAGGACATCAGGGGCCAGCCACTCAGCCACTCAGCAAGTCACAGAGTAAGAAACAAAGTAAGATACATAGAAGTGAGAGGAAGGTAAAAGTCCAGAAGCAAAAGGTAGAATAAGTTAAGGAAAGCTGGCTAGAAATAAGCCCAGCTAAGGCTGGACATTTATAAGTAAGAATAAGCCTCCATGTGTGTGACTTATTTGGAGCTGGGTGGTGGGCCCCTGAAAAGTGAAAACAACCAACAACAGAAGCTCCTCCTCCTGCTCTTCCCTCCTCCTTCTTTCCTTTGACACAGGGCCTCTCTATGAAGCCCAGGCTGCCCTTGAACGCAGATCCTCTTGCCTCAGGTTCTCCAGCACTGGCATTCCACATGCCTGGCATCTACTTTCTGAAAATCCTTCAGAATTAAGTTTTGAACTTTGTGAGTTCACGTCAGTCTATATTTTCTACCTTGTCTGGAAAGGCTGTATTCTTTTCCAACACTATTCTCTTCTCACTTCTCTAAAACACTTGATGAGTCCATGCAGGTGAAGGCCAGGTATGGTGGTACATACCTGAAATCCCTACAAAGAGATGGGGGATCGTGAGTCTAGATCAGCTATATAAATTTTACTTAAAAAACCCAAACCCATAGAAAAGAAAACTTACAGGTGTAGTATCCCATTCCATCACTAACCTCCTTTGTATGTTGTTAATATAACTTTCAGAATTCCCTCTTAGAATATGTATGTGTGTTTGTGTGTGTGACTTGGTGTAAAAGGGTATTTCTCTCCACCTGTCAATTCCCAAATAACCACTCAGAGGTTGAATGTGAATTATAAATGCTCAACTGATAGCTCAGGTTTGTTACTAGCTAACTCTTACATTTTAAGTTAACCCACATTCCTTATTTATGCTCTGCCATGAGGCAGTACTTTTATTAGCATGGCATGTTTATCTCCTGCTTCCTCTGAATCTGACTGGTGACTTCTGACTCTGTGCTTATCCTTTCCATCATCCTTGGTGTGGTCATCCATCTATACTTCCTGCCTGGCTACTGGCCAATCAGTGTTTTATTAGAACAATTCAAGTGAAAAATCTTTACAGTGTACAAGAGTATTATTCCATGACATTTTCTCCTTTTGTTTAATTTAAAAAAAGGTTTTAATTTTAACTTAGTAAGATTATATACAACAAAAACAGTTATCAAGTAAGAATTACAGTTACAATATCCAGTTTATTTATATTTAGCAAAATTAGAGAAAATATTATTTATCTTATCTTTGTGAGTCCAAAGTTTTGTGCCTAATTTATCCTTTATCATAACGAAAGAAAATTATAACTATAACTATCTAGTCTTCAACTCCATCAAAGACCCCAGAAGAGTGAAATGTTACCTAATGACAGGGACCTCAAGCTACCTGGATAGTCACCAAAGTTCCTCTGCAAAGTTGAAGCATCCAACTCTGGCCTACAGGACTAGCATGTCTGATAGACTTTCCTCCTGTGTAGCAAGGGATTCTGAAAGACTGTCCTTATCTCATCTTTGAAAAGTTTTTTTATTTTTATTTTTATTTTTTTTTTATGTCCTGCTGGTCCAGTTTGGACAATAACTGTCAGCAACTGTGGCCATGGAATTTTTTTTTTTTTTTTTGCCCACATGGCTAGCTTTTGCCATAAAGAAAACAAACTCCATACTGAGTTTCTTTGATGTCCATCATCTTCTCTGAAGTAGATTGGTGCTGCCAGGAGCAGACATGTCTCACTGTCATGAAAAGCCTTAGATTATTAAACATATTAAATGCCATATTCTGTAGGTCTTTGAACATATATCTAAATATATCTGTGTATGACATTGAAAACATACCTAACACAACTATAAGTATGACTGTTACAAATGACTATTAATCTGTGTTTCTTAGTTATGCATTATATGTTTTTTTTCTTTTTCTGAGACAGGGTTTCTCTGTAGCTTTGGAGCCTGTCCTGGACTAGCTCTATAGACTAGGCTGGCCTCGAACACACAGAGATCCACCTGCCTCTACCTCCCGAGTGCTGGGATTACAGGCGTGCGCCACCACCGCCCGGCTTGCATTACATTTTTAAATAAGTTGCATAAACATAGTACCTTAAACAAAAGTAGAAATATACATATAGTATAAAAATTAACTTTAAATTTGTATCAATAAACCAAAATCCATACTAATATAAATTATTTAAGATTAAGAGTTGGTTTTTTTTGGATTAAAGTAGATTCAATAATCTACCCTTTTATCCTATCATTTCTCTATCCCTTTTTTTTTCTCTTCAGAACAAGATCCCTGAATCTAATCTCCTTTGTTTAGCTTTTTTCCTGACCATTATTCATAACAACTTGTAACTAACCCTCCCCCCCAAAAAAACAATGACAAACATTCATAATTTGTTTTTGGGAATGTGGGCAACAGTTTTCTAGACTACTTCCTGCTGATTGGGGATGCTGGTAATCTTTGGGGGACCCTGTGAAAATTTAGGATTATGGTGAGGTCCTGACTGGAGTATTCTGTGAGGCTGGATCATCTCAGCCAGCAGCCTTAAAGCCCTTCTGGATGTAGAATTTTGAGGAAACTGCAACAAAGGTATTCTGAGATGTTGAATCATGTTTTGTTTTCTTTGATGTCTGGTTTCCTTGTTCTGAAAATACACAGACTTTTAAAGGTAACATACATATCTGCATTAATATAAGTATAGACTGCACATTCTAAGTAAATGAGCCAAAGGTGATTTTTTGTTTTGTTTTGTTTTATGTTTGAGCAGGTAAAAATATATGTTATGTGTCTTGTAGGTTTTTTTGTTTTTACTTGTAGTCAGGATTTCAGGGGGTCTTCCTTGATCAAACCTGATTTTCTTTAACCCAGAATAAATCCACAGCCTCTCATTTCCTGTGGAAATGAAAGCATAACTTTGCCCCCAAAGTAACATATCTTTTGACTTAAATTTTGAAGTCAAGATACCTTTAAAATATATAGGTTGTTTTAATCTAGCAGTTTTCATAATCAATGTCTCTTAGCAGTTATCATTGACATATTCTTTTTCTGCTCTCTCCCAAGCCTATGCATATTTTTAAACACAGTGTGACCCGTTTAGAGGCCCTTTTTGTCTCAATTTGTCTTACCATGCATCTGTAACCTTTTCTGTCTGCGAGAGCAAAACCCTGCTGTGTAACTGAGATCATGGTGTGCTGATGCTGGCTCCTCCCCCGGGGTTCCCTAAGGGTCTAGTCTCATAGCAGAGGTATGTTTACTGCCACCTCTGGGAACCACATTACCACCCTAACTCTGGGAAGTTTCTAGGTCCATGCTGCCATGGAGTAGCTTGCCACCGGCTGCTCATAAACACCATATACGTGTCTGGTAGTAGGATCTCTTTAAAAGAGCCAGCAGTTTCTGCCCTAGCATCAAGCCAGAAAGCTGTGTATATAGATATATCTTAAAGGAGCTGCACCTCTCCTCACTGCCAGCACACAGAGCCCACCAAAAAAAAAAAAAAAAAAAAAAAAAAAGGCAGTTACCAAGAAGAAGCCATCCTTGATTCTGTCCTTGTGTGTCTGGAATCCGTTTTTAAGCTTTGTCAGGTTTAATGTGGAAATTTTGGCCACACTTTGGAACGCCATATGTAAATGGACATTTCCTGTCCCAACTGCCTGTTCCCAAATACCTGGCAGCTGCTTCCCAAATTACTATGCATGGGCTTATATTAATTATAAATGCTTGGCAGATAGCTCAGGCTCTTACAACTTAAATTTACCCATTTCTACTCATCTGAGTATTGCTATGTGGCTCATGGCTTTACTTGTCCACTAGCATGTCTTGCTTCCTGGGTGGCTGGCTGGCATCTCCTGACTCTGCCCTGCTCCTTCCTATCATCCTTAGTCTGGTCACCCCACCTATACTACCAGCCTGGCTGCTAGCCAACCAGCATTTTATAAACAAACTCAAGTGACAAATCCTTATAGTGTACAAGAAGATTATTCTACATCAACTTGGCAATTATTTAGTAACTTAAGTCTATTCACTTATATAAATAAACATACTTTATACTCGATTTCCTCATTAAGGAACAATGAAACTTAATTGACTGAAAACTAGAAAAAACATAAATAAAAGTAGAAAATAAGTCACTCCCCAACTTTACTTCCAAATAAACCATATATATTCATGTTGGGAACTTTCTTGTGTATATAGATATATCAGAACCAGGAACAAAGGCGGAACTGCTCTGGGCTTAATGTTTTGCAACTATACTTAAATATTGTTTTAAAGTATAATTAATATAATTAATAAATGAGGAACCTTAATTTAGAGTTTAAATTAGTATGGTTTATTTCTTCTTTTTACTTTTTCCCCCTGAGAGGTTTTTTTTTTTTTTTTCAGCAATGCTATTCATTATGCACACAAAGCAAGCATTCTACCTCTGAGTCACATTTCCAGGGGAGTACTCTTCTCTCTCTCTCTCTCTCTCTCTCTCTCTCTCTCTCTCTCTCTCTCTCTCTCTCTCTCTCTCTCTCTCTCTCTCACACACACACACACACACACACACACACAGAGAGAGAGAGAGAGAGAGAGAAATAAATTCATATTTTTAATAGGCAAAATTTTTTCTTGAAGTTTTTTTTTTTTTTTTTTTTTTTTTTGTGTGTGTGTGTGTGTGTGTGTGTGTGTGCGCGCACAGGCGTGCACACATGCCATGGTATGGTTTGCATGTGGTGGTCAGAGGACAACTCCATGATCAGTCCTCTTCTTTTACCATGTGCATCCTGTGGATGGAACTCAGGTCATTAGGCCTGTGTAAAAGCTGAGATGGCTCAGCTCTTTGAAAAAAAATTAAAGGAAATAGTTCTTTGACTCTAACAGGGAAATGAGTGGAAGTTCACCTAAGAGAGAAATCGAGTCTAAACTTGGGCATAGTGGTTTGTGCTGGTAATTCTAGCTCTTGGGAGGCGAGGCAGTAGGATTGCTAAAAGTTTGACAGGGCCAGCATGGGCTACATAGTGAGTTTCAGGCTAGCCTGAGCTACAAGGTGAGACCTTATTAAACAAAAGTCAGGCTGTCTTAACAAACAACTGTAAAAGTAGATTGAGGCACTTGATAGACAGTTGCATAAGATGAGCTCTGATTTCTTTAGTACTGAGGTTCTGTGAATGGAGACAGAGACAGGAATGCATTAGACTAATTGGACTGAAATGACTAATAGGGAATTCTCAGAAATTAGAGTAGAAAGTCAGATTTGGCTCGTCACGAATGCCAAGCAGGCCAAAGAGCTGCGTTCAGAAGTCAAAGCTGTAGCCTGGTTGCTTCTGCCCTTGTTTGGGAGCTGGGTGTGTTGTGTGCTCTGGGAAAACTAAAAGGAGTTGATTTCTGTAAGTGATGAGCTGTGGTTAGAATCCTTTCTCTTCCTCCTTTCCTTCCATCTCCTCTCAGACCCCCCCACCTTCTGCTCTTCTTTTACATCTACAAGAAATGATCAGCTGGGCACACACAATCAACTTTACTGTCAACTTGTAGCTGTTGAGTGCTGCAGTTTGAACCCCAGACTTTCTGCATACCAGGTGAATGTTCTGCCACTGAGCTAGACTTCCACCCTACCATTAACCATTTAAAATGGTCTAGTGGTATCCAACACACCCTCACTGTTATGCAGTTCATCTCTGGACTCTGTTTTGTACATTGAAACTCTGAAGTAAGCAACTGTTCATTCACCTCTTTCTCAAGCTCCTGGCAGCCATGGGTGCACTTTCCATATCTGTGAATTGAGTTTCCTAGGGACCACCCATAAACAGAAACGTAGCATATTTAACTTTCTGGGAATGACTTATTCACTCAGTATACTGTTATCTTAAAGCCTTTGTCCAAGGTTACTTCTCTAGAATACTGTAAACACTGAGTAAGTCTCTAGCACATGACTGCATCATTCACTGAGCTGAATCTGCCTGGGCCATAATCTTATAGCCAATAGTCCTTTCAAGGACCCAGACTTCTGGGGCCCTGGTTAATTACTGTTGAACAACTTGAAAGTTGTCCAGCATTTAAAAATTTTATCTGGTGGCCTACAGTTCTTAGAGATTTTTTTTTTTCTGAGACAGAGTTTCTCTGAGTAACACTCCTGGTTGTCCTGGAACTCACTTTGTAAATCAAGCTGGCCTCGAACTCACAGAGATCTGCTTGCTTCTACCTCCCAAGTGCTGAGATTAAAGGCATGCTCAATCCTCCTGGCTCTTAGAGATTTTTGATTCTCAGATATAGCTTCCATTCTCCCAAGGAGTAAGACATCTTAGGACTAGAGCTGGGGTTAGTCAGGAAAAGGGGGAAGTTAAGGCCACAAATGAGTTCCTGTTACCATATCCGACAGGTATTTGTAGGTCAAGCCTGTGAGGAGCACACCTCTTTAAGGTGGCTCTGATAGCTCTCCATCCATGCTACTCAGATTGTGTTTTGTGGAGGGAGAAGATGTAAGTGCCTGAACAGTGGGCTTGACACTACTCACATTCTGTGCCCAACAACCAAGACAAAAAGGCTATGCTTTTCCCTCCCGTACAGCTGTGGCTGCACATCCAGAAACAGTCAATGATGGGCTAGAGATGGTGCCTCAACTCTCCTTCTCATCTCTCCTTCTTCACCCATCTCTGCAGCCAGCACCTTGCTTGTGAGGGCATGATATCAATTAGCTGCAGGGAAGACTCAGAGAAGATGCTTCTCTTAGCTTTGTTCTTTTCCTGTTGAACCTGAGCCCCCTGAGCCATCACAGTATTTTTAGTGAGATCTGTCCTTGTGTAAGCAAGGGCACTACAGCATGCAGAGTGACGTAGAGGTGTTTCTCCCTTCCAGACATTTGGGTATGTTATCACTATTGTCACAGTAGATAAAATGGGATTGCCCCTGAGTCACAGCCCCAACTTATACACCCTCTCCTACATGTGTCAGCAGACTGATGCAATCTCTTAGGGGATTTTCTGGAAAACAGTGATGTTTTTTGTGTGCTTCCTTGTAATATTACTTTGATTTATACCCCAAAAGCATAAATGGGCTGTAATCTTCATAAGCACACATTGAGCTAATTTTTCTTGTTTTCTTCTGGAGTTCTCCTCAAGAACATCTTCATCATAGTAGCAGGCTCCAAAAAGTTTCAAACCCTGGAAGCCAATCCAAAGATTAAAAACATAAACCATTTTCTCAAGTAGTGAAGCCAATCAGAATGAAATCTGAGAAAGTGTCATTTTTCTATTCTTTCATGTTTGCACCATGGAAGAGAAATTTCCCCGTAAATAAGTTCTCTCCTTTCTTCCAGAACAAAGTCAATTACAAAGAAGCCTTTTGACTGCCTCTGGGAATGGATGGAGGTCCCATTGCTGTGACTCATCTGAGTAACTCAGTGTGAGTCGATTCTACAGACTTTGGTGGTGATGATCTCACTATTTTATGTACGAAGTCTAAAACTTGAGTTTACATAGTAAGGCTGCCTTCTCTGATGAAACACCTTCTGTCTGAGACCAACTTGTTATTTCATTTTAATAAATCCTCCCCTGAGACATCAACCACTCTGCACTTTACTGTGTAAATGAGTTAGGTCAATCAGACCACAATGGTCTGGCTCTGGATCACTACTGACATTTGTCATTTAGCATCTGTGAGGAGAGCTGGTAATAGTTGCTAAGCTGGAACCCTCAGATAGCAACATGGCATTCTAGGGGAGAGAGTGGCCATGGCCAGTGCCTGGATCTTGCTGCTTTTCTGTCTCCAAAGTGAAGCCAAGAGACTACTTAGATGCAGTAGTTGCTCTGAGGGGTCGTTCTCCTACAGTGTCCCTCTTACTGCAACCACAATAATACTAAAGCCAGCTCCAGTAAGTGGTTTAGTGTTGCAAAACGCTACTCCAGCCAGGGTTCTTAGCTTAGGTTCCAAAAGTCTGTGGACAACACGGGGATAAGCAAGATACCTGGTATTTCAGGCAGTTTTGTGTATTTGTGGCTTATTTCTAGGAAGTGAATCCATGGCTTGCTTCAGAGTCTCAAGAATTCCACATTCTTGTCTTCTGTGGATAGGTAACCTTCATTGTCAACTTGACAGGATTTAGAGTCACCATGGCAACATATGGCTTGGTGTGTCAGCAAGGGTGCAATTTAACATGGAAAACCCACCCCATGGGCTGCAGTCCTGAGCTGAATTAAAAGGAGGAAGTGAGGAGAGCACCTGACGTTATTGCTCTCTGCTTCCTGACTTTGGCATCCAGGGGCCACTCACCACGGGCTCTGGCTGTCATGTTTTGCCACCCTGACTTCCCCTTCACATTGGACCGTGTCCTTGAACTGTAAGTCATAACAAGCCCTTTGCTCCTAAAGCTGCTGGGCTCTGGTATTTTGTCTCAGCGATGAGCAATGTGATCCATGCATCTTCTCAGTGATTCTGGATGACTTAATCTTTGGTAAGAAGTAAAGGATAAGAGCTGCCTGGAGTGGTTCACCCCTCTAATCCTAGCATTGGGAGGCTGAAGCAGGAGGATCACTACAAGCCTGAGGCAAGCATGAGCTACATACAGGGTGAGTTTTATGTCAGACCAATTACAGAAAGAGGTCTCACCACTATACCACCACCCTCTAAAACCAAGGGGGGAAAAGCAAAATACATAATGTAGGGAGTGAGTGAAGTTCTGAGTGAATGTGTGTTGTCTGACATGAGCTCATGCCCAATGTCTGGAAAGTGTTCTCTGAGGCCATGCTCTAGCTCACTGGCTGAGGCATTGTTTGGGTAGGCCTAGAAGTCACTATGCAGCATAAGATGGCTTCAAACTCATAGAAATTCTCCTGCCTCTGCCTGCTTACATCAGAAATTCTAGGCAGGAGCCACTATGCCTGGCCAGATAGCACCATCCTGCTGGGCCAACAGGATGCTGGGGCACCCCCACTATAAATGAAGCATTTTATGGATGTCTGTTGAGAGCTCACTTGCCTGAGTGTTTGCTGAGGTTCACAAAGAGCAGAGGAGTGCCTCAAACAAGGTGTGAGCAAGAAGGGGCCTGATTCCTTCTGGAGCTGGGCGCCAGCCACCTCAGTTGGATGTGGAGAAAGGGAGTGATGGATCACACAAGAAGGACAAATGTAGCCAGCCAGCCATGGTGACAGAGGTGCTTGGGACTGGGCAAAGCACATACCGAACCCTCTGTGGTTTGGACTTCATATATTGGATGCCATCTGTAAGTAGTTAGCATGTGGAATGACATGGAGAAAGCAGCATTTGTAGAAGAATAATGGGGCAGGGTGGGCAGGATGAAGGGAAAAATGGACTCATCGGCTGGGTCGATGCCAGACGTAAATTAGCCACTGCAGAAAGCTCTGTGGGGATGAAACCATCAGCCATGGATTTTGATGACAGAGGGTGTGGGGACAAAGGGCGCTGCCTGTGACACCAGGAATGAAATGACATTGAGCTAGACTCCCCGGCTGTTTCTTAAGAAAGCTGGGCCATTAGGTCACATTGCTCTTGGGAGGAGGGCAGATTGGGTTAGTGGCCACGCAGAGGCTCCACAGAAAGCAGGAAAATAGCACTGCTGATCCGGGTGTTGACAAGGTGGCAGGATGTAGCAACAAGATTGGAAAAATATCTGCTCCAATGATCCATGGTGGGGGAGGGAATGGATCTCAGATTTGTTATTTGACTTACTCAATTCAAGACCAGCAGCTAACCAAGTCAGGTCTTGGCAGCCCAGAAGCCTTCCCTAGCCACATTGCACAATGACAGTGCACACCAGAAGGCCTGTGCAGTGCACCGTGGGAGCTGACTCAGATCCCAAACTACATTAGGTCATCTGGTTATTTTCTCTGGTACACCATCCACCCATTTCAGCTCTTCCAATCACAGCTTCATCCTGGAGAAATAGAATGCTAGTGTCTAATTCTGCATTGTTTAAAGGGTGATTGCTTTGTGCTATGCTGCGATGCAGATTCAGATGCTGCCTCACAGAGGGACTTCTTCAGCCCTCATGTTAGGTTACTAATCCTAAGGAAACAGAGCTAAAAGAGCTTGCCTTGCAAAACTAGAGCCCCAAATTCAGTCTCCAGAACCCTCAGTTTAAGGAAAGAACCCATTCCTGAGGGTTCTCTTCTGACTTGTACATGAGTGCCATGGCACACACCTGTACTTTTAACACACACACACACACACACACATGCACGCACGCACGCACGCACGATAATAATAAAATAAGGTAAAGTCTTGACAACACCCTATATTTGTTAGATGAACATTATTACATTGGGACCCAGGACCCTTCCTTTCTCTGTGAGTATTGGCTTTGAGGAAGTGGTCACCTTTGTGCATGCTCTCCACCAGGAAGTCTTGCCTTTCAGGAGGCCAAAAGGCAATGTGATCAATTGACCGTGGACTGAAGCCTCTGAATGTCCCTCCTGAAGCTGATTTTCTCAGGTATTTTGTCATAGTGATAAAATGAACACATTCCTGTTGGAGGACACAGAAAAACCGACTTTCAGAAAGATGTCAGGAGATAATGAGCAGTGCAAGCTCTGTTGAGCTTCAGTGGGATGTCAAACTCATTTCACACGTTCAAGTTCACCCACCTCGGTTCACCTGGCATTTGAAGGTGACACAGTTTCTGTCCCAAGCCAACTTCCTGGGTGTGTTTGGTCATCCACCTGAGAAAACTCGGAGTACTGGCACCAGAATCTGAGCTCTTATTCTTCAAAAGGTTGAAAAACAGTGGAGTTCAAATGTCCCCAAAGGCAATATTGTTTTCATGTCAATTTATATGGTCAGCAAGAGATAATATCTGAAAGAGTACTTTTGTGTTTTATTTTCATTGGGGATGAAGTTTGTTTTTATTTATAATTTCCCTGGAGGAGTTTAAGCCCTGAGAGGGATAAATTAACACTGGTTTTTAATATCAAACATCATCAAACTGCCCCATGCAGATACCATGTTATTAAAATGAGCCCTGTGTGTGAGATCATTCCATCTTGTCACACTGCACACTAGGGCAAGCTGCTTAGAATCAATGGGAATGAATAATTAATTAAAGAGAAAAGAATATTCCTTTTAAGTTCTAAGATACATTAGTCATGTTCTTTTCCCCCTGGCTTCTCCCTACTTCCTGTTGCAACTCCTTTGTCATTGTGAACCATTCACCCCCACAGTTTATTCCTTCCTCTCTGGCGCAGAGTAGCCATAATGTCAGCCCAAACACAGGCAAGGAGCCAGTAGGCTCTACAGGAGAGGCCACAGGAAATGAGGGTAGATGCTGTTCTTTCCTCAGGAAAAGGGCATCACAAGCCCCTAGATATTCCCCACTTCCCCCTGATGGATCCATCACCTCCCAGGCTAGTCAACAGGAAGAAAGCCCCGGGTTTCCTGACCAAAACAAGGCAAACTTCAAACAGACTCTTTGTAGGGAAAAGGAGCCAGCCAAAGAAACCCACCCTGGCTTTGAAACCAGAGCTAGTGAAAGAAACCCACCCTGCATCTGAGACCTGGGCCAGGGAAAGAAACGTTTGATCTCTGAACTCAGAACCCAAGAAACAAAGTACTCTGACCCTGAAACCAGTGCCAAAGAAACATACTTTGTCCCTAGAATCAGAGCCAGTAATACAAATTTGCCCTGGCCCTAAAATTAGAGCCAAAAGGCTAAAAAGGACCAGTGAAAGAAACAGTTTGGCGTTGAAATCAGAACCATCTCTTTTCCTGACCAACGAAACTAACCAATCCCTGAGCAGGAAAACTAAGGAATCCCTGAGCAGAAAATCTTCTCCCTAGAGAAACCCCGCCCCTAAGAAGCCCTATATAAACTCCTTTGCCTGTTCAGTTGTGGGCTGTCCTTTCCCACGCTGGCAGAGGCAGCCACTCTCCTGGGCTCCTCCTTCCCAAATCTCTTTCTCTAGAGTCTTGGGTGAAGATCTTCATTCACAGGCACAGAACAAAAGAACCTTGCTGAGATGTCCCTTGTGGGACTGTGCAGAAAAAAATTCCCGCTGAGATGTTTCCTTAGGGGAGCTGAGCAAGGTGGAGCAGAAAAAAGTACCTTTTCCTCAGAGTCAGAGGAGATTTCTGTATTTCTGCAGGGGTTTCCCCTTTAGCAGAGTGAGCAACATCATGGGCTGGAGAGAAGCAGAGCTCTGCTGGGAAGACCCTTAAGGGGAGGTGGGTGGAGCACAGCTCAGATGGAAGGGCTCTCCTAGGAGAGGAGCAAGACTGCTATATCTTGTGGGGAGACCATCCCCCACCCCCCCCAGCTTCAGGTGTCAAGTCAGGATACCTCTCCCTCCAGAGCTGTAACACTCGTTTATACTCATCCCACGGAAGGGCCATTTCCTCTAGTTCTTTGCTTCAGTGAGACACAGCCGGTTCCTGGGCAGTCCAAAATCCAGCACTATCCAGACTATCTGGCAATCGTGGGCTTGAAGACTCTTTAAGATCCCAATGTATATTTTACCAAGTGTCTCCAGTTGTCTGGATGCTGAAGTCCAAGAAGATGCTCTACGGATGTCTTCTTGCAAACAGATACATTGTTTCCTTTTCTTGAAACCACGACACACACTTGAAAGAAAGCAAACATAGTACATTAAAATATGAATTATTAAAAACGACATTTTTACATACAAAGAAGGCTTGGGGAGACCAACTAGAAAACCAATTCAATTCAGGTGAAAAAGCTGAGGTATTTTTTTCTCCTGTTTTTAACAGTCTGAACTGATGAGTGACTTTTTTTGCTGAAACCATTTGATATCACTTGCAAAAGTACTGTTCAAGATGGGGAAATAATCAGAAACAATTTCTCTAACACCAACCCAAATAAGGTCTCTTGACAATTTCTAGAATGCCTCATACAGCCCCTTAGGCAAAAACAAATGACAAAATCTTAAAAAGAAAGAAAGAAGAAAGAAAAGAAAATTGAAGACTGTCCAACAGAACAAGTCCCTCGAATATATCCTTAGCTGCTGTCACCATATTCTTTTTCAACTCATTGAAAAGCTGCAATGATTGAAAAGCTGCAATGAGGGGTTGGGGATTTAGCTCAGTGGTAGAGCACTTGCCCAGCAAGCACAAGGCCCTGGGTTCGGTCCTCAGCTCTGGAAAAAAAAAAAAAAAAAAAAAAAAAAAAAAGAAAAGCTGCAATGATTAACTTGAATGTTTTATTTGATTGCTTCTCACTTGGGATTTTTTGGCAGTAAAAAAATAAGAACTTAATACTTTTTATTTTTCCACTGTTTCTTGGAGACAGTGTATCAGTTAGCCCAGGCTGGACCTCCATCTTCAGACCCTCTTGCTTCTACCTTTTGAGTGCTAAGATTGTAATGTATGTGTGCATCAAACTCAGGGCACTGGGCATGTTAGGCAGAGCAGGACAACTTCAGCAACAGATTGCCTTGATTTCTTCCTTCGTTCCTTCCTTTGTTTTCTTTCTTTCTTCTTTCTTTTTCTTTTTTTGGTTTTTCGAGACACGGTTTCTCTGTGTAGCTTTGGTGCCTTTTCTGGAACTCACTCTGTAGCCCAGGCAGGCCTCAAACTCACAGAGATCCGCCTGTCTCTGCCTCCCCAGTGCTGGGATTAAAGGCATGCGCCACCACCTGAGCCACCACCACCTGGATCCTTGATTTCTTCTTATAGGTTTTTTGTTTGTTTGATTTTTGTTTGTTTTCAGGCATGGGAATCAAACCTTATATGTACTAGGAAAGTGGTCTACATCTGAGCTGAGTTTCCAGCCTAGAGTTGTTTTAAAAACAGAACATGAGGCTTAGTACTTGATATCACATGAAGCTTAGTACCTGAGGTGGTCTGAATAGGAACGGCCCCCATGGACTCACATGTTTGAATGCTCTATTGGGGGTGTGGCCTTCTTAGAGTAGGTGTTTCTTTATTGGAGGAAATATGTCACTGCGGAGGTGGGCTTTAAGGTCTCATATATATTCAAGCCACATTCAGTGAGACAGTTCAGTCCCTGTTGCCTATGGATTAAGATGTAGAACTCTCTGCTCCTTCTCCAGCACTATGTCTGCCTGTAGGTTGCCATGCCTCCTGCCATGAAGATAGTATAATGGACTAAACTTCTGAAGTAAGGTAGCCTCAATTAAGTGTTTTTCTTTATGAGTTGCTGTGGTGATATTTTGTTTGCGTTCTAAGCCATTAGTTAACCAAAGAGGTCTGGAGGTCTGTATAGACAGACAGGAAGTGGTATGGCTAGGTGGAGAGAGGACTATAAGGAGGGCAGAGACAGAAGCTTGCCTCCTTTTTGGTCTGAGGAGTCATGCAGGTAAGATGTGATGGTGGCTGCTCCTTTCCTTCTCTGATCTTTCAGCATTTAATCTGCAATCTGACTCCAGGTTTTTATTATTACAACCAATTAGAATTCTTGCTATAATTTGCCTTGGACATGGTGTCTTTTCACAGCAATAGAAACTCTAAGGCAGTACCTGATATCACATGAGCTTGGATATTAGCTGCTGTTTATTTTGAGCCTTGAGCTGGTCTCAGTTGTTCCCCTTTACAGTCAACAACATTACTTCATCCTCCATATACTTTAACAACACAGAATTTTCTGACTGACTGCTTGTGCGTATATTTCCGTGGCTTAGGAAGGACTTAATAAGATGAAACTTGTCACTTCTTAAGTTTATTATTATTATTAAATAAATAGGATTTATCTCTCTCTTTATATGTGTGATTTATTGCATACCAGGCATGATTCAGCATTTATAGCCCCAGCCTATCAGAAACATATTAGTGTGGCTGCTGCTAGCGTGGCCAATCATGTTTAGGATGACTTAATCCTCTCTTGGCTATCTATAAAAGGAGCCTGCAAGCTTCTCTGGGGGTCATCGCCATTTTGTTGTATGGCTGACCCTTGCATAAAAGAATTCTCTTGAGAAATAAAATGTTCTTCCTTTTGCATATGTGAGTGGTAGTCTTTTGTGGGGTGATCTGCAGACCCTAACACCTAATACTACCAACTTAGGAGTTAGAATTTTAACACATGAATCTCAGGTTATGCAAACATTCAGTCCATTGTATGTGCTTTTAGGATTTTTCTCTTGACCAACTATTTCAGTCCACCACCACTGCTTTTAAGAACCAATATTGTCTTTATCTCTTCTGAAAGGGAAACTCTCTGACCTCCTTGCTGCCTTATCTTCTACTCTTCCTGGGCTCTTACCTATGCATAGCACACATTACACTGTATGGACCCCGCCCCCTCTCTGTAGTTATGGGGAGACCAAGAAAGCCAAATAGATGACATAACAGGCTACTCAGTCTTCTGTCAGAGATCAGACCGAGCAGCAAGCAGTTTCTGAAAGAATCATGAACAATGGACAATCAATCTTCAACGCCCCTGATAGCAGAGTCGAGGGAGGTAGCATGTACCAAGCCTGGGTCATCCCCTACAATATCACAAGGCAATGACCAAATATGGACAAATCCTCTACCCTACCTTGGAACTTGACCAAACTTGCCCAAAGATGGTAAAACTGTAGCACTAGCCAATTAGAAATGTATTAACATAGTTGCCACTTGCTTAAGCCAGTCATAGATAGGATGACCTAACTGGTTCTAGAGTTCCTTTAGCTGTGTATTAAAGGAGCCTGTCAGCTTCTCTCAGGGTCACCATTTTGCCTTTGTGTCAGATGTGTGGCACCAGCATGCTGGAACTCTTACTCTTGAGATAATAAATGCTCTTGCTGATTGCATACATGTCTGGTGGTCTTTTGTGGGACTTCTCTAGGACCCTAACGTCGAGTTCATTCCATTTGGTGAGGGAGACAAGGGTGTTGCAAAATATACATCTTATGTCTGTGAGACTTTCCTGTGATACTCAAGCTACAGACATTGTATTCAATGAGTGCATGGTAGAAACCAACAGCTTTGTACATTAACTGGTGGAATTTGATAAGGCTTATTCAAATCCTCCATTAGAAATTCCCCAAGATTTTGGGGCTAGGGATGTAGTTCAGTGGCAGAGAATTTGTTTGGCACATGTAAGGCCCTGGGTTTGCTCTCTGGCACTGCAAAAAGAAATTGATAAAAAGTTGTCTAAGTTTTTAATGCCTGGTTCTTGATAATAATGATTGACTATATTAGTCTGCCAAATTTCAGGTTGAATAAAGTAAACTTATTGTTATAATTATTTTTGAGACAGTGTCTCACTGTGTATCCCTGGCTGGCCTAGAATTTACTATGCAGACCAGGTTGGCCTAAAAGTTACAGAGATCTGCTGGCTTCTGCTTCTTGGGGTTAAAGGTATGCACCACCATGTCCAGCCAAAAGTTTAAAAATTTAATATGTACTTAATTTTTCCCTGTGGTGCCTCTCAGACTCTCATTGTTCTGGTGGACATAGTGACAGTCTAAAAGCCCACCCAATGTGTGGCATTTTCTAATCATATCTAAAGAAAGAATCCTCTTTAAACAGAGAATACAACTTGGAGACACTAGTTCTGTGGTTGAGAGAAGAGCATGCTATCAGAGGTACTTCGTGTGGCTACTTGATTTCAGATAATCTCTTTATACTTTGGTTTCTTCACCTGTAGGGATAAGACTTAAGTCTTATACAGTTGTTGGTAAAATAAAGAGATTCATGGAATTCCAAGGAATTTTTATAATATGTAATATTGTGGTAGTTTGAATGTATTGCCCCCCATAAGCTCATAAGGAGTGGCACTATTAGGAGGTGTGGCTTTGTTGGAAGAAGTGTGTCATTGTGGGAGGCTCAAGTCACAGTTGACTTTCTGTTACCTGCAAGATGTAGGACTCACAGCTCCTTCTCCAGCACCATGTCTGCCTGCATGCCGCCATGCACCCTGCCATGGTGATAATGAACTAAACCTCTGAAACTGTGAGCTACCACCTCAATTAAATATTTTTTTAAAAATTGCTGTGGTCATGGTGTCTCTTCACAGCAATAGTAACCCTAACTAAGATAAATAGGTAATGCTAAAATATGTAATTTTAGCAATTACAGTAAGTAATATTAATGTATGTGTACAAGGGTTGAATATTTGTCTGTATGGACTGTGCTTTGCAGAGTGCCTGCCTAAATGTCAAGCAGAATTCAAACTGCTAGCATATGATTCAGTTTTAGAATGACAGGGTCCCAGGTGGGCCTGGTGGTGGGCTTGTAATCCCAGAACTAGAGATGCCAAGGCAGGAAGGTTGTGAGGTCTAGACCAGATTAAACAAAAACAAAATAGAAAAATAGAATATATGCATTATGAGAGCAGTTGAGGAGTTATTACAGGAGAAGAAAGAGTTCAGCAAGAGGGGAAAGGGAGCTGGGGATAGAGGCTAGGAAAGAGGGAGGATAAGATCAAAACATAATGCACGTGTATACATTTACCTTTATATATAGATATAAAATGTCACAATGAAGTCCATTTCTTTGTATGTCATTAAAAATTAATAAAAAGCCGGGTGGTGTGGCGCATGCCTTTAATCCCAGCACTCGGGAGGCAGATGCAGGCAGATCTCTGTGAGTTCGAGGCCAGCCTGGGCTACCAAATGAGTTCCAGGAAAGGCGCAAAGCTACACAGAGATACCCTGTCTTGAAAAAATAAAACAAAACAAAAAACCACAAAAAATTAATAAAAAACCAAAACAATAACAAAAGGATGTTAGGAGGCCAGCGAGATCCCTAAGCAGGTAAAAGTGTTTGTCTGGCAAGCTTGATGACTCAGTTCCCTTCCAGAAAATAGCCACATATAAAAACCCAGATTCAGTGACCCACTTACACCTGTACTTCCAGCACTCCTACTGTGAGATGGGAGGGACCATAGGAGAGTCATCCAGGAGCTCCAGGGGCACCTGCCCCCCCCCCCATTACAACCACAGCAGAGGATGCTGGTATCTCAACAGCCTTCCTCTCTATCTTTGCTTCTCTATTCTAGACCAGCTCTTCTCCAGTCACTGTCAGGTCTCCTAGCATCTCCTTCCAAAAATAAAAATAAAAATAAGCAAGAGGAAAATTATATTGAACTAATAACCCATGGTTGTCAAAAGACGAAAATTACAACACGTTTAGTTTAAAAACCAAGATGACTTTTTAATTGTGATTCTAGAATCAGAATCTAATGAATTGGGCAGATAATAATTTTATAGGTGAAAAATGAGGGGGTGGCTGAGGAATGTAAACCTCACACAAAAACAAATAGGCTGTTAAAAAAAACACACTTTTCCGTTTATTTTTATGTAACATGCATGAGTGCTTTGCCTAGGTGTATCCGCATTACGTGTGTGTCCAGAGAGGCCAGAAGAGGGCGTTCATCCTCTGGAAGTGGAGTGACAGCAGGTTGTGCGGGACCAGCCATGTAGGGGTTGTGAAACGAACCCTGTTTCTCTGTGAAAGAAACAAATGCCCCTAACCACTGATCCATCTCTCCAGCCTCCAAAAGGCTATTTGGAAGTTCCTGTGTTGCAAAGGTTAAAGCTATTATTCTGCTGTGTAAAACTGGCTTGCTTAGGGATTTGGCCGTAATCTCTCATCTGATTTATTGGAAGGATAACTTCCTTCTCCACGGCCTGGGATTTCAGCATGAGTGACTTCCCTTTCCCTCTGATTTGTTGGTCTAATGCAAAAACTCAGTCCAAACCAATGGCCTCTTATAAGTTCTCATGAATAAATTCATGCTCCAGCTAAAATTCAGCGGGAAATTAAAATTACCCAAGTAATACACAGACTTTTTGTACTTTCTAACTGGACTGACAACATAAAAGAAACGCTTATCTTTTTTTTTTTTTTTTTTTTTTAAAGACAGGGTCTCACTATGTAGCTCTGGTGTCACCGTAAACAGGGTCCCATCAGAGCTCTTGACGGAAAGGATTTTCATTCGGCCAATGTGTTATTTTAGACTGAGTTATTGTTTACTATGCACAGCTATAGGACGCCACAGCCTAGAAGACACTGAGATCTTTTTGCTACCTTCCACGATTCTGTACTTATGAGAGGCTCAGCTGTGGAGTATTTGGATCTTGGTGTAGGAACAGGAAACCGTTCTTGATAGAAGCCAGATATTTTTCCTGCAAAGGGAAAGCTCACATCTAGTGAAGTGTTTGCCTACAAAATCTTGACAACATAAAGATTAGCAGAAATCTTTCAAGGAAGGAGGTCATAAAAACCAACCCAGGAAACAGCTTTCCCAGCTTCATGGCCAGTCTTCTGCTGGCGTCAAACTTTGCAGCCTTCTAGGAAATTACCGTGAGCTTTAGGATTTGGATAGAGAGCTCTGTCTCGACTTTAGTTGCTATCCAGTTTTTCACCAGTATGTTCCGCTTAATGCACACCGAAATATGCTCTTCAAAGCATGTCTTGGAATTCGTGCCGATATAGCAACATCAGCAATGGCGACAGGAACAAAGTCCGCAGGACTCGAAACTGAAGCATCCTGTTTTTAAAATAATCGAAAGCGAAAGCGCAGGCCGGCGGCTGAGCGCTGCTGGGCGCAGAGGACAGGTTTGTGTGGTCGTGTTGGGGTTCGGTTCTAAGCGCCCTTTCCGGGAGCGTCCGCGGTGGAGCAGGTGAGTGCTGGTCCCGTCGGGTCCCCCGCAGTCCGGGATGCTCCACCCATGGGGGGCGTCGTCGTCATCGCGGGGCTTGTGGTCCCGGGGGCGCTGCGCTGGGGCCTGGCTGTGCTTTGCCCTCCCGGGAAAAGGAAACTTAAAATGAGTGTTCTTAGGGAAATAGATTTCTTAAGAAGACTATTTTCCCTATTTTCCCTGGCGGACGCTGAGCTCTGTAGTCATGCCTGACTTTTTCAGAATATGTAAGATTTTTGTTTTGAAAGAAGATGTTAAAGAGAGGATATTAAAAAAAAAAAAATTATAGGAGCCACGGGTTTGAGCTAAGAAGACTCCTGCACTGGAGGTGCCCAGGCTAACTTGTATGTCCCTGAAGGGAACTTTTCATGTGTCCAGTCCAACTGGGAGAGAGGGAAAGCAGCGGGTTCCACTGTCTAGAGAACGAAATCACCTCTGCTTTAATCCCTACAAAAAGCACCTAGAAGGTCACCAACAACCAGTTTGTTACTCTGTTTCTCTCTCCCTGGCCCTTCCTGCGAAGAATGTAACCTTGAACCAATCAGTCCACTTTCTGTTCCCTTCTGACTTGTTCCGCAGCTTTCTTCTCTGTCTGTAAACTCTTCACTGCTGCCAGCACTGGAAATTGTGTGTGTATTCATACTTGTATACATATATTTATGTATACACACACACACACACACACACACACACACACACACACACACAAGCTTTCGGTTTACATTGTGCTGTCACAGGCCTGTGCCACCACACCCAAATAGACCATTTATTCTATTTTATTCAAAAGTGTCACCTAATTGTAAAATTGTAAAAGAAACGCAATTTGGATCTTTTAATTATTGAATTTTACCTATCTTTTGACATGTTTCTTGTCTATACAACACGGATACATTATGTTTCTTTCTTTCTTTATGCTGCGAGTCACTCTGTGTGGCCCACCATGGTGATGTAACTACAGTTAGGAAGATGAGATAATAGATTTGTTTTTTGTTTGTTTTTAAATTACTGCCATAATAAATTACATGGCCTCCATGGCTTATACACACATGAATGCATGCACACACTTTTCAGTTTAAAAATATTTATTTTTAGTGTCATTTTGTTTTTTTTATTTTTATTTTTTTGTTTTTTTAGGCAAGGTTTCTCTGGGTAGCTTTGTGCGGTTCCTGGAACTCACTCTGTAGCCCAGGCTGGCCTTGAACTCACAAAGATCCGCCTGCCTCTGCCTCCTGAGTGCTGGTATTAAAGGCTTGTGCCACCGCCGCCCGGCCTCAGTGTCATTTTAAAATTCAATGTGCTTGCATGTGTCTGTGTGTGCCGGGACTGGTCCCCCTGTGAGCTGCCTGATTTGGGTGTTAGGAACTGAGCCTGGGTCTTCTGCTAGATGAACATAGTTAAGTACAGAGCTGCCTTTCCAGCCCCACACTTTTCGGGTGTAGGAATCTGCAGGGCTCACTGGGTAAAGTACAGGTGCTGGCAGAGATCTGTCTTCTGTTCTGAAAGCTCTTGAGATGGATCCCCCTACCGATTCTGGACTCTGCCCCCCTTTACCTGACTCAGTATTCCTTCCTCATCTTGAAAGTCAGCACAGCACTGTCCCTCTGATCATGTTTCTGCCTCATCTCTCAGCCTAGCTCTTGTGGTGTCCCTCTGTAACTCTAAGGGACCTTCTGGGTTATGTGGAGTATTCAATGCAGGATGATGTCCATATTTTATTTATTTATTTATTTATTTATTTATTTATTTATTTATATTTTGTGTGCGTGTGTGTACATATCTGAGCACGTGCCTGTGGAGGTGGGAGGTGGTAGTCTGGTATCATCTACCTTGCTCCACCTTAATTTCTGAGTCAGGGTCCCTCACTGGACCTGTAGCTCACTGATTGGCCAGATTGGCTGAGCAGCGAGTTTTAGGACAGCATAACACCTTGTTTTCTATGTAGGAATTGAAGATGGGAAGTACCAGTGCTTACCCAGCAAGCACTTTCCCGCTTTCCATATTTTAAAGACAGATAATCAGCATCCTGAATTCAGTTTGCAGCCTTAAGTCTCCCCTGAAGTGTAGTGCAATGTTTTCACAGATTCTTAGGATACTAGAACATGGACGTCTTTGAGAGGTTCATTTTTCTGCTTATTGTAAAATCGCTTGAAAGGGAAGAATTACCACACAATCCTCACAGCGTGAAAGGGCAAAAAAATATTCAGATGATAAAGATATTCTGGGGGTGGTATGCAATAGACCACTGACAGCAGGAGCTTTTAAGAATATTGTTTTGGGGCCATGGAGAGATGGCTCAGCAGTTCAGGGAACTGGCTGTTCTTCCAGAGGTCCTGAGTTCAATTCCCAGCAAGCACATGATGGCTCACAACTATCTGTAATGAGATCTGGTGCCCTCTTCTGACCTGCAGGCATACATGCAGGCAGAACACTGTATACATAATAAATAAATTAATTTAAAAAAAAGAATATTGTTTTAACAATAGTATTAAAAACAACTATAATTAATTTCTCTCTTAAGAAATTATATATATATATATATAGTCCTGGGCAGGAAAAATACCCACTATAAAACACACAATGTAACACACACAGTTCCGGGTTACACAGGTTTCTGGGACGGATACAAGGAGGAATGCCTGTGCATCCAGTCTTTATACATTTATCAACTGATTTCTCATAGAAAATGACACCTATAATTAAAGTGCTCCATAAAAAGTAAAGAACTAATGTCCTCTGGGGAAGTGAGAAAAAGCTTCAAGAACCTTGGAGATGTTTGCTGTGACCCTTGAAGAACTGAAGGATTTCATTTGGTGGAGTTTGGGGCACTGAAAGCCCCTTTAAGAGATCCTTGAACTGAGTTAAGGATCTGCTTAAATAAGGGTTAATGTTAAGTTGTGGTTAGACTGCTAGATCTTGGATGCATGTATATGTCTGTATAATTTTACACAGTGTATCTCAAACAAACTCAAATTTATAGAAAAGCTGCAAGTAATATAAAATGATCTTCCTTTTCTGGATTATTTGAAAATAAAATTTCAACCTGATGACCTGTGACCCTGGAATGCTTGAGTGGCTAGTTCTTACTAAAAGGATGGTGGGTGGGGAGTTCCTGTTTGACCACAGCACAGTCTGAAAAATCAAGAAATTAATTGTGATATTCACTATCTTCTAATCATTTTAACTTTTATCTCAATATGAGACTCATAGATTGCATTTAGTTATCTTTCTGTAGTTTCCTTCAATTTCTTGAAAAAAAAACTCACTTGAAAAAGAAGAAGAGGAAGAGGAAGATGGAAGGAGAGGAAGGAGGAGGAGGAAGGGGAGAAAAAGGAGGAGGAGGAGGAGAAGGAGAAGAAGGAGGAGAAGAAGAAGAAGAAGAAGAAGAAGAAGAAGAAGAAGAAGAAGAAGAAGAAGAAGAAGAAGAAGGAAGAAGAAGAAGGTGAAGGTAAAGGTGAAGAAGGTGAAGAAAGCAGGGAAATCATAGCCTAGACTGCATCTGGCATTGAGTTCGTCTGTTGCGTCCTCTATTCAGATTGTGTAGTTTTGGTCGCGTGAGGTTTTCGGCTTGTCCTATCAGGAGCTACAGGATTTTGATTTAGCTTATCATCTATTTTGATTATCTCATTTTGGTCACTTCTGCCAGGTTTCTCCACTGTGAAACTACTCTTCTTTAAAATTTATTTTGAATGTGTTTTTGCTTCACATGCAAAGAAATGGGTTTCACAATGACATTTCCTTAATGTGCTACTGTACTTCATTTTTACTTGCTCTCTCATTGCCTTGGCTGTCCTCATGGTCCCTCTTGCTGATTCCTCCCTTCCTCAAATACTTCCCCCTTCTGTTTTTGTAACACATGTATAACATATGTATACATGTTCTCTTTATATATAAACATATTCCATGCCCTCTTCCTGTGGCATCATCTGCCCTCCTTTTAGACCACTTCCTTCTCTCATGGTCCCTTGTCTATTTTTTTTTTTAAATCATCTCATGTGTATAGATATTTTGCCTGTATGTATGGCTGTATACCACACACATGCCTCGTGATGCCTCCTGCATTTTCTTTTCATTGCGTTGGCTGTTGGGGGCCTTTAATGCCCTGGCTAATCTAGAACCTACTAGAGTAGGCTGGCCTCCAACTCATGGAGATCCTCCTTGTTTCTCCTTCCGGAGTGCTGGGATTAAAGGTACACACTCCTGGCAAGCTACTGATGTTTGTGTCCTGAAATTTTGCTAAAGTCAGATGGAGGAGCTTTCTGGTGGAGTCTTCTGTGTGTGTTTAATAAGGAATCATGTTATGTGCAGCTAAGGATACTCTGACGTCTTCCTTTCATATCTGCATCTTTTGTCTTTAGCATGTTCCAGCACTTGTACTAAATAGGAACAGAGAGAGTGGGCATCCTTGTTTTGTTCCAGATTTTTGAGGAAACACCTTCAGTTCTTCTCCATTTAATATAGCATGGCTGTAGGTTTATTTTGCATATAACCTTTATATACTGAGGCTTGTTCCTTCTGTTACCAGATTCTTTAGGCCTTTATGCTGACGTTGAATTAGATGGTCATGTGATTTCTGACTGTACATACTTACATGATGTATCATGTTCATTGGTTTATGCATGTTGAACTAATGAAACTAACTTGTCATGATATGTGGTGTGAATGTGCTCTTGAATTTGGTTTTCAGGTACATTTTTTGAGAATTTTTGCATATATGTTCACTAGGAATATTGGTCATTGATCTATAGATTTCTTTCTTTTGTTTCCTGTGTTCCTCTATCCAGTTTTGGTATCAGGGTGATGCTGGCTTTATGGAATGAGTTGGTAAATTCTACCCCCCCTTTTTTTCTTTTTCTGCAGCACAGTTTTGGGGAAATCCCTGTTTGCATCCCCCATGTATTATACTTGCTTCATCATTTTCCTGTATGGGTCTCTGGGAACCCAGAGCTCTTTACTTGGGGCATTTTTTTCCTTGTCATATTTTTAAAGATGCTTTTAAATTGTTGGTCACCTCAAGATATTCCAGGCTTATCTTGTGTATTTCCTGTCTCACACTTAGAATCAGCCATTGCTTCTTCGTTCTTTTTATTGGAGAACAGAGTTAGAAACCTCTGAATGTGCCATGACCCTGTTCTCTGACATCCTTTTGGGTAAACTAAGGCATGACTAATCTTTTCCCCAGTCTTTTATTTTAGTTGAAAATAGATGTTTTTGCTTGTTTCTTTTACAAGAATGCTGAGACTTTAACCTCTCAAAGTCTTTGAGAAATGCAGGTTACTAATGTGCATCTAAAACTTTTTGATCTGGGAATCCTTTTTATTTTTTTATTTTAATTTTTTAATTTTTGAGCTGGGGATCGAACCCAGGGCCTCTACCGCTGAGCTAAATCCCCAGCCTTTTTTTTTTTTAGGTTTTTTTTTTTTTTTTTAAAGATTTATTTAATTATTATGTATACAGTGTTCTGCCTGCATATGTCCCTGAAGGCCAGAAGAGGGCACCAGATCTCATTACAAGTGGTTGTGAGCCACCATGTGGTTGTGGGAATAGAACTCAGGACCTCTGGAAGAACAGTCGGTGCTCTTAACCACTGAGCCATCTCTCCAGCCCCAGGAATCTTCCTTTTTAACTAATTGCTTCTTCACAATTTTGGGGGGCATTTGACTCCTTTTGCCAGATGGGTGAACCTTAAGGAGTTTCCTTTAAATGTTTTTTGTGAGTGAATAAACATATAGATATTTAGAATTACAATGGAAACCAATTATACTGAAATATGTATGTCAGGATACTTAAACACATTTTTTCCCCACTAACAAGAGTTTTATTAAGATAAGAGAGAGACAGATGTGAACAGGCCTGCGGAAAACACATGTGAATCAAGAGTCGCAAATTTTTAATTTATTCTTATTACTTGTTTTTATTTATTTTATGGTGTGTGTGTGTATGTGTGTGTGTGTGTGTGTGTGTGTGTGTGTGTGTTGTTAATCCTGAGATTTGAGAGGGAAAAACCAGTTCTGCAATTTTGAGCCAGACTAGAAGCAAGCTTAATTAAGTACTGACCAGGAAAAGGACTCTGGTCAGGTCCACCTCTGGGTTTCCAGCCACAAGACATGTTGCAGGAGCTTTTTAAAGAACAAACCCAAAAGGCCACCATATTTCCCTTTTGGCTGTATTTCCCATTTGGCTTTGTTATTTTCCAAGAACTACAATTCCCAGCATTCTAGGAAGTTACCTGGTCCTTGGGCAGGTGGGGCTCACAGATTGACTCCTCTCCTCCCCTCTCCCCCCTTCTCTTCTCTCTTCCCCCACCCCTGGTGGTGTGTGTGTATGTGTGTGTGTGTGTAAACAAATCCATTCAATAGATGCAGAGGTCAGGTCAAAGGACACCGTATGTAAGTCAGTTCTTTTCTTCCACTTTGTGGGTTCCAGAGATGGAGCTCAGGTTGCTGGGCTTGGTTGCAAGTGTCTATCCTCTAAGCCATCTTTTCAGCCTCAAAACTCTGATATATTAATATGTATCACTATACAGTAATGTAGCATGAAATCTAGCAGTGAGTTTAATAGCTCCTAAAGAAATTAGGTTAAAAACAACATTTCAGCACATCTACAGTGACGTGGTCTACTAAAACATCTACTAACTGATGACTCTGTCTCAGGTGCTATGGGTGTTGTGGTAGTTATCTGTTTTTTTAAATGAGGAGAATGCCGAGTTTCTGCTAGAACATCAGTAAAAGGCATGGACTTTTTCCCATCCAGGTTTACTGACCCAGAGGGAGACTGGGTGAGAAGGCCAGGTGAAGCTGCCTACAGAGAAAGTGTGTATCAGGAGACTTGGATTTGTTTACATTTGAAAGCAGAATAAGGTGAATTTAAGATTTAACCAAGAACTTTAGAAGATCAAAATGGTTTTTAAAAAAGAAACATATTATTATAATTGGGATGTGAACTTAGGGATTGTTAATACCCACTGTTTTCTGTGTACCCTTGAGTTGAAAGCAAATGATTTTTATAACCTTTAAAACATATGCTAGTGTAAACTTGTACAGTCACTTTGGAAATCAGTGTGGCAGTTTCTCAGAAAATTGGAAATCAATCTTCCTCAAGATCCAGCTATACCACTCTTGAGCATAAACCAAAGGAATGCTCAAACATACCACAAGGACACATGCTCAGCTATGTTCATAGCAGCATTATTTGTAACAGCCAGAACCTGGAAACAACCTAGATGTCCCGCAACTGAATAATGGATTAAGAAAATGTGGCACATATACACAATGGAGTACTACTCAGCAGAGAAAAACAATGACATCATGAAATTTGCAGGCAAATGGATGAAACTAGAAAACATCCTGAGTGAGGTAACCCAGACTCAGAAGGACAAACATGGTATATACCCACTCATAAGTGGATACTAGAAGTAAAGCAAAGGATAACCAGACAACAACCTATAACTCCAGAGAAGCTAGCTAACAAGGAAGACACAAAGAGGGATGCATGGATCACCCTGGGAAGGGGAGATGAGATCTCTATGAGTGAACTGGGGGTGAGGGGTGGGCAATGGAGGGTAGGGAATAGGGGATGAGAACATAAGGGAATTGGATGGTTGAGCTGGAACAGGGATGGAGTGGGAAAGCAATGAAAGAGATACCATGATAGAGGGAGATATCACGGGGATAGAGAGAACCCAGTGCTAGGGAAGTTCTCAGGAATCCCCAAGGATGACCCAGCTTGGACTACTAGCAATAGTGGAAAGAGTGCCTGAACTGAACTGGCTTGCCACAGTGATCAGATTGGTGAATACCCTAACTGTCATCACAGAGCTTTTCTCTAATGATGGATGGAGGCACATCCACAGCCCAACACCGGGCAGACCTCCAGGAATCTAGTTGGAGAGAAATAAGGGATTCTTTTTTTTTCTTCCATTTTTCTTTATTAAGAAATTTTCTACTCACTTCACATACCACCCAGATATCCCCCCTCCTTCCACCCCCAGCCCTCTCTCCCAAGCACCCCCACATCCCCACATTCCCCAAATTGAGGTCTCCCATGGGGAGTCAGCAGATCCCAGCACACTGAGCCTAGGCAGGTCCAAGTCCCTTCCCACTGCACCAAGGCTGTGCAAGGCATCACCCCACAGGTACCAGATTCCCAGAAGCCTGTCCATGCACCAGGGACAGATCCCAATCCCCCTACCTGGGTGCCCCCCAAACAGTTTGAGCCAAATAACCATCTTCTGTATTCAGAGGGTCTAGTCCAGTACCATAGGGGCTCCACAGCCACCAGTCCACAGTTCAAGGGCTTCCACTATTGTGGCCCATCATCTCTGCATGTCCTCCCGTCATGATCTTGATGTCCCTCACCTGCAGTATCTCTCCTCTCTCTCATCAATTGGATTCCCGGAGCTCAGCCTGGTTCCTGGCCGTGGATCTCTGCATCTGCCCCCATCAGTCACTGGACAAAGGCTCTATGATGACAGCTAGGTTATTCGCTAGACCAGAGTAGACTAGTACAGGCACCCTCTGGACTACTGTCAGCAGACCAAGGTGGGGTCATCCTTGTGGATTCCTGAGAGGAGAGGAGGGATTCTATGAGTAAGTGCATCAGGATCATGATAGGGAAACCTGCAGAGATGACCAAACCAAATGAGGGGGAACTCATGAAAGTTGAGTGTGGCTGTGGAGCCTGCATGGGACTGGACTAGGCCCTCTGCATGGTGAGACAATTGTGTAGCTTGATTTGCTTGGGAGGCCCCCTGGCAGTAGGATCAGAATCCATCCCTGATGCATATGGGGGCCTTTTTGGAGCCTATTACCTATGATGGGACACCTTGTGCAGCCTTGAGGCAGGAGGAAGGGTTTGGACTTGCTTCTACTGGATGTGCTTCCCCATGGAAGGCCTTGCCTTTTTGTGGGGGGAGAGAGTGGGTTGTAGGAAGGCTGGTGGGGGGCAGAAGGAGGGAAGAGGGGGATCTTTGATTGGTGTGTAAAATGAATGAAAAATTACTTAATAAACAAACAAACAAACAAAAAATATGCTAGTGTCAACTTCAAAGAAGACTCCAGTTCCTCAAACTCCAAAACACAGTCCCAAGATCCAGGAATGTGGACAACCTGGACTGTAGGAGGATTTCCGGCCGCTAGATAAAAGCCACTGTTCTTGAGGAACTGGCGAAGCAGCATCTGTCTGCCAAAGAGAGTCATTTCCCTTACTGCTGGCAGAAGGGACATATGGCTCTCTAATTAGCATACCCCTGTGGCACCTGTCAGCCTATCAAGGTCCATGCAGGCTGTCAGGCTCCCTCAACCCCATCTCACAAGTACTTGTTGTGCATTTCAAAGTCCCCACACCAGTCTCCTGGCCCTTCCCTCCCTGAAGCTGCTCCCCCTCCCTATAACCTGGCTCTGCTCACTGCTTTCTCTGTGATAAGCTCCTGCTCTGCTCACTCACTCTGCTTCCTCTAGTCTCCACCCCCTGCTAGTCTCCCCTCTCTCACAGATAGCCATGGCCTTGTCCAGTCTGCTGACCATGTTCAGTCTGCTTCTGTCCCTCTCTGCTTTGGACCCTTCCAGATGCCTCTAGATGTTTTCTCTTGTTCACAATAAAGACCTTAACCATACTGTGGAGTGGTCATGTTGGCATTGAGTCCCCTCCTTTACAATTAGATGGAGATGTGAAGTTCTTCAAATTACAGGTGATGTTTGGCTGTAAGTCACATGACAGGACTTTGACTATAGGGAAAAAACCCACAAAGCAAAGAAGACATGTTTCTTGCATGAAAGGGTAAAAGCTGTTATTGTTTTCTCTTGAATTTGTGTTGTGTATGATTGTAAAAGCACCCCTCCCTTCCTTTCATCAGAGAACCATGGATGCTGATATGAACAACAAAATGCAAGCTTGTAAAGAGCACTCACCAGAGAAAGAGGTTATGATAGCTGGACAAAGCGAGGTAAGAAGGAAAATTAGTAGTCGCCGTTAAGAATGATTTGTGTCTGTTCATTTTTAAGTAAGGTGTGCTTTTTGTCTGTGCCAAACGTTACCTTGTGAGGCTATCCGGCTTTTCAAAAGATCCTTACGTTTGTTGTATTGTAACACTGAGACTTGTGTTCCTATTTATTTTCTTACAAAATGAAGTGTTTTCTCACCTCCTTCTTTCTTTGGGTTTATACCAGGAAGTGAAATGAAAGCAATTATCTAGTGAGACCCAAGTGGGAACAGAGGCAGGCCCAGGTGCTCAGAGCTGTTGGCCAGGCATATGTTTGTGTTGTCAAAGCAGCTGGCTACTCTTGGGATCATTGCTGATAAACAAACAAAACCCACCAAAACAAACAGACAAACAAAAAACACCAAACAAAGAACCCTGCCTCAGTGACATGTGTCTACAGTGCAACGAAAAGTCATATGATAGTTGCAGATAGCTTAGAAAGGAGAATTTAACTAAGTCCAGAAAGTCTGAGTCTCACTCCTTCCCTTAATTATAAAACTTTCTGTGTCTAATGTGGATGATAACAGTTTCTTTGTTCACATAATAGAGCTAAAGAATCTTGGTAGGATTAGAAGAATCCCTAGGGGCTGGAGAGATGGCTCAGGAGTTAGGAGCACTGCCTGATTTTTCAGAGGACGTGGGTTCAGTTCCCAGCACCCACATAGTAGTTTACCACTGCCTGTAACTCCAGGGGATATGATACCTTTATACAGACATACACGCAGGGAAAATACCAATGCACATGAAATAAAGAAAGAAGACATTGAAAAAGAAGAACTATCGGGTGATGGGTAAGATGCACTGTTAAGGTGGGCTTATTGTAAGTCTGTCCTAAGACTGCCTAGGCTTTGGGTGGGGGGATTTACATCTTTAATTAACTTAGAAAAGGGATCTCAAAGGTCTTTAACTTTTTCCTTTATTTGGTATTTTTTAGGGATTAATTCATGAAATTATGAGGGAAAACTTCCAGCTTGACCAGGAGATCAAAAAACTTGAAGCAGAGTTACACTCGGACGCCAGAGAATTCAAAGTACTGTGATTATTTTATGTATATTTTAATGGACGTGTACTATTCAAAAAAAAAAAGTCAGTTATACACAATTAACTCTAAAGCATTATAGCCACTCATAATACCAGTGTTTGTTTTTGTTTTTGAGATCAGCCCTGGCTGGTCTTGAACCATCCTGGCCTCGAGCTCATAGAGATCTACCTGCCTCTGCCTCCTATGCACTGGCATTAAAGGAGTGCACCACCATGTCCAGCTTGGGCCACTGTTTGTAAAAGCCCCAAATGGAGAAAAACCTAAGTGTTCTTCCGTAGTAGAATGAAGTAATAAATTACTGTATACACATAAATTCTACACCAAAACAAGAACAAACAATCATATACAACATGCATGACTGTAACAAACAAGGCATCAATACATAAAGGGCAAAGGAAGGCATTCTATATGCTCCCATTTAAATAAAGCATGTTTTGAGTTATATAGTGCTTCACTCTGGAGGCTGATTTCCCTTGGGAAACCAGGAAGACTTTAGTAGTTCTACCTATTGTTTGGGTATTAGCTTCATATGATGTCTTCATGCACTATACTTGGATGCCTATTTTTTTCCTACTACCTATGGCCAGCACGATAAAACTTACAAAACCACACAATTAACAAAAGTTAAAAACCAGACTTGCTTGTTGCAGATCACTTTTGGATCAAACATTTGGTCTTCATCTAATGTGCTGGAGTAATTTAAATGAATTTCACAGTTTTAAGAATTTGGCATAATCTGGACATAGTGACACACACCTTTAATCCTAGCACTTGGGGGGCTGAGGCAGGGGGATCCCTGTGGCAGGCTAGCCTGGTCTACAGAGCAAGTTCCAAGTCAGCCAGGGCTATACAGTGAGACCTTGTCTCAGAACAAACAAGTTGGGCATGTATTGATCTAAAGTCTCTCCTAGATTGTCCTGTATTTGAATGGACTAATTAGCTCTTACCCCTTGTTTCTTCTGGACAAACCAGGCTGTTAATAGCACTAAAACTATCACTTGGTTTTTATTTCCGGGAGATAGGACGTCCTGTGGTTACGGGATGGGTGACTTGACACAAGACCATTAGGATTTGGTTATTTGTCCAGCTCCAGCCAGATCAAAGGGCCCTGGGAAACCCACCGGCCTAGTGGACCCACTTTACAGAAGACCCAAAGTGGGGTACAGTTTTGGCTTTCTCTAACTCTGGAAAATGCTCAGCTTCAGAAGGGTTGAATACTGTTGTTTTCCCATGATTGGAAAACATTCTGCCTCTCTCCTCAGGCTTGGAGGATTCCTTTGAAGTTAGCCTACAGTAGCTAGAACCCTAATGAGATGTCTTGTAGAGGTAGAGTAAGTGTTAAGAACCCATCTGAGATGTCTTGTAGAGGTAGAGTAAGTGTTAAGAACCCATCTGAGATGTCTTGTAGAGGTAGAGTAAGTGTTAAGAACCCATCTGAGATGTCTTGTAGAGGTAGAGTAAGTGGTAAGAACCCATCTGAGATGTCTTGTAGAGGTAGAGTAAGTGTTAAGAACCCATCTGAGATGTCTTGTAGAGGTAGAGTAAGTGTTAAGAACCCATCTGAGATGTCTTTTAGAGGTACAGTAAGTGTTAAGAACCCATCTGAGATGTCTTTTAGAGGTACAGTAAGTGTTAAGAACCCATCCCAAGACTCATTG
The DNA here is from genome assembly GCF_903995425.1 of Onychomys torridus. Taxonomy (NCBI): domain Eukaryota; kingdom Metazoa; phylum Chordata; class Mammalia; order Rodentia; family Cricetidae; genus Onychomys; species Onychomys torridus. The sequence continues at coordinate 29,427,603 of NC_050446.1, read as the reverse complement.
AGTGCTTGCAGTCTCTTTCTGATAACACATTTATCAGTGTGTAAAATAACCATGGGAGATGGATATGTGCACATGGTGCATTTATTTGTAATTACTCATTTGTTGAAATCGATTTTAAACAGGTAAGTACAAGTACCCACTTTTTAAAAGTGGGTTACAATTCTTGTTGATAGCATTTTCTTCATTGCTGTATAAATTTAAATTATGAAAATGATTGAAAAGTTGATGGGTAGATCAGATGTGGTGACATGCCCACATAAGCAATCTCAGCACTGGGGAGGTTGAGGTAGGAGAATCCTGAGTTCAAAGACAGCTTGGGCTACATAGATCCTGCCTAAAACCAAACCAAAACAACAAACAAATAAAAAACCCAATAAAGTTCTTGGGAGATTTGGGGGAAGTTGGAATTTAACTTTGGCAGTTTTCATATCATATAGCTCAGGAGTCTTAAAAAAAAAAAGGAAGAAATTATCTGGGTTTGCCATAACAAAAAAATCACTTATAGTAGGGGGTTCTTGGTCCTAAATGGAACATCTATGTTACCTGCTTCAGGCTCAAGGAACATTGCTGAACAGAGGGTGGAAACAATGTAAGAGCCGAGGATGGTTCATGAGCAGGAAACAGATGTCTCTGGACATGACACAGCCATCACAAAGATGTGATGGAGATGTGGCTGTCTGCACAAGATTGGGCCAGTCAATACTTCACCACCTATGGGGGAAGGGCCCATGAGGCCCCACCCCTCCCTGAGAATACATTGACCATTAATGGCTGCTGGGGGAGGGGATGCCGTTTTCCCTCCTGTGTAACCACTGAGAAGTTGCCTTGCACCATTAAGTAACCTCCCACGTATGCTCAGGCAGGAAGCTCTAATCAGACTCAGTGTGTCACAGACAAGACGTGAAACACAAGGAGACTTGTGTTAAAGAAAAGATTTCTTCAGTAGAGGGAGGTGAAATGAGAGAGGGGAATAGGGGTGAAAATACTGAAATTCATTGTATTCACGTATGAAACTGGATGAATAAAGAAGTCTCAGAGTATACACAGCTTGAAACTTAATTCACTTATCATGCATCTTTGCCATGAAACTAAACATAATTTCTTGTAATTTCCTTCTGAGATTGTGCATTACAGGCATAGTTACTTAAAAGGCACTGGAGACAGACTTTTCTTTGGGCCGCCAGCTCACAAAAAAATGACACAGAGACTTATTATTAACTATGAAAGATCGGCCTATGACTTAAGCTTGTCCCACTAGCTCTTATAACTTAAATTAACCCATTTATATTAATCTACATTTTGTCTTGTGGCTTTTTAACCTCTCTTCCATCTTGCACCCCTCTTTCCTCTCTGTGTCCTCTAGTGTCTCTCCTGTGCCTAGATTCATCTCCTCCTCTTCTGTCTCTGCTGGGAAGTCCTTCTTAACCTCCTTCTGCCCAGCTATTGGCCATTCAGCTCCTTATTAAACCAATCAGAAGGCACCTTGGTTTGACACAGACACATCTTCACAGTGTACAAAAAGATTATTCCACAACAAGGCACTTATTTACATAAATGGGTTGGTATAATTGAACACTATACAATATCAATCAGTTTAGACACTGGTTAGGAAAAGTGAGAGGATTATATACTTATGGTTTCATCTATAAAATGATATTAAAGGATCAGCATTTGATTACCTTACTGAGAAGCTGCATGGGAAGAAGCAATTACTATAGATGTTAAGTAAGACTATAGTCAATATACCATAAAGCTCTACAGTCAGTGGAGAATGAATTATTGGATGACTAGATCATACCATCATCAGAAGGACTTAAGTTATTTCTTGTCTTGATTTTAATCAAACACATCTGTTTAAACTAGATTAAAGAGAATATACCAGAAGGAAACCTTAAATTCGTCTCATTGGAGAATCCTGAGGATGGTGCCCACTTCTCAAATAGCTCCTGTTCATTTCAAGTGAGCTCACACATTCTTTATGAGCTCCAGAAGGGACAAGCGCTTATCACCTTTGAGAAGGAAGAAGGTATGGCTGATCTTAAAAACTTGACCGTGTTTGCAAGCATCTGGACCTTCACAGATCTTCCATAGATGTCTGGCTGTCACTTTACAGCCTGTGTCTGCTGTTTCTTCTTGACTTCATAGTGGTGTTCTGAGGCAGATGTGATTGATAGTCTCACTTTATAGAGAAGGAAGCCAGACATTTAGTATATTAGATGTGTTGGATATATTACTTATAATATATAATGATATAATACCTATAATATATAATATTATATACAAAAAATGATGTGGAGTACTGACAGTGTTATGTGTGCAATGATATTAAAGGGTCCATGCTTATCACACATTTAAAAAGCAATGACTCTAGAAATAAAATACAGGAGTTGGGATATCCAATGTCAGCCTCTTTCTAGAACATATATATGTCCCTTAAATGATAATAAGCATATTAGAACATTATAGTAATATTATAAAGATGTAGAACTTGCTAGGCATGGAGGTACACAGCTTTAATCCCAGCACTCAGGAGTCAGGAACAGACACATCTCTGTGAGTTTGAGGCTAGCCTGGCTTACATAGTTTCAGGCCAGCCAGGGCTACATAGTAAGACCCTATCTCAAATGAAAAAATAAGTGAATAAATACAATTTTAGAAGTAAAATGGTAGCAGGCTCTACTTCTCCAGGTGTTCTCTGGGACATCTTGTTTCATACTTTACAATTCTATAAATACAGGATAGCAAAAATAATTATTGTGTGTACTTGATTGGTAAGAAAACAGATTCTGAGGATGGTTAAGTGATTTAGTAAATTAGTTACTGAGTGATTAGACTGAGCCAAGGAATAGAAAGGTTTGGGATGGGACCTGATGTTGGCCAAGTCCACAAATGTATGGGCCCCTTTGGGGCTTGGCTCTCTTTGTGAGGAGGATCTGAGTGCCAGCTTTGTCTCCTCTTAGAGGCATGGTCTGAGTTCTTTGTAAGCCTCAGATTTTGATGACAGGCTTTGTGATAATCCCAACTTCAACAGCCGTTTGTATGTTAAATGAGAAATGTTCATTGATTGCACACGATCAACACACCATGTCAGCTGTCCTGGTTGCTGCGTGTGAGGGGTTTTCCAGATAAGGAAAGAGAAGCCTAGAGAAGAGCTTCCTTTGCTGAACTCCAGAGCTGAGAGGGTACTCCGAGTGCCTGTGCAAGTCCTCCTGGACCATCATTCCTGAGGGCAGGCTGATAGCTCTTAGGCTAGTATCTACAAGATGGGCCAACGTGGTCTTCAGGGCCATTTCAGGCTTAGAGTTTTAGAATCTGTGACTTTAACCTGTGTCTTCTGGCATCTGGCCCATCACACTGGCTTGAAAAGAAATGTTGAAAGGAAGCATCCAGAAGGTCAAGGCAAGCAGAGATGAGGCCTCCACCCACAGGGTAATTTTGTTTTCCCTGGAACCATGCCCACAGTTGAGGGACAGCTTTGCTGGCAATGGGCAGTCCCTGGCATATTACTGGCAGATATGGGAGCAGGTTTCTAAATGGCAGTCACTGCATGGTGGTCACCTGGACTTGCTAGGACTACAAGTCGCTTCAGAAGCAGCCTTGATACTGCCTGCTCCCTTGATGTGGTTCTGAGGTCCCCATGCGAGGGTGCGGCTCCAGGGGAACAGAAGTAAACAGGGCTTGCTTTGACAGTCCTAGTAACTAAAGTTGGGATACAAGTGGTCCCCCTCTTGTTGAGTCAGATCACCAGATGTTAGAGGTTTGGAGATAATGAGAGGATCATCTGAGTATTACTTCATTGATGTTTTCTGTTACCATCGTCTGTTGCCATTAGCAAAACCAAACAAAAACAAAAAGCTTCTAAATTCTTGAGTCATATTGTGGTACAGTGAGCCCAAATTCCTACCCAACACCGCCCTGCCTTCCAGCCTCGGTTCTTCCTCAGCCTGTGGTGTGCTCCCTGGTTGTCATAAACACACACGAGGTTTATAAGAGAGGAAGCAAGCATCTCTTATCTTCATGATAAATTAGAATAAGTAGCTCCACAGCTGGAGTGTTATAAAGTCATAGCACACAGTTAAGAAGAAACCCCTGGGAGGCAGAGGCAGGTGGATCTCTGTGAATTCAAGGCCAGCCTGGTCTGCAGGGTGAGTTTCAGGACAGCCAGGGCTACACAGAGAAACCTTGTTTTGAAAAACAAAACAAAACAAATAAACAGAAAAACAAAACAAATAAACAAACAAAAAAGAAACTCCTACCCACATCCCTTTAAAACAAGTGTGGTGTTGTTCTTAGAACTTCTACTGGCTTTGCTGTAGTTACATTACAGAGCCTCTCCCACCTGTGAGGAGCAATGAGAATGCTCTATGATAGATACAGTGGCACTTCCGGTATTTTAAAGAGTGTTTATAGAAAAAAGCAAAGAAATAAGTTTTTCTTTGGAGAGGCAGAGATGAAAAAGAGCACTTTCTCTGGCTCTTGTAGCACATTAACACAACAAAGGATAAAGTGAGATAAAATGATGATAAAAGTGTTCCTAGTTTACTGAGCAGGGGGAAATTCTGACTGAGCTTTACTGTATGAAGGGAATTCCCTGGTAGTGCTGTAGAGGGGGACTGTGTGTATGTCCACACCAAAAGGATGAGGAACCTGCAGAATTATTAGGCTTACATTGTAAGAGAGAGGAGGATAGTGTCATCCCTTAAAATGAATTTAGAAACTGAAAATCTCTTTATTGCTATTTTTGCTTATACATTATGACATTGAGTTTTCCTATTTTGGTGGTAAGAGAATTGTAACTTGGAAATCCCAAGGAAAAAAGTGTTAAAATTTGATCCTTTGAAACTGAAGGACATGGGGCTGGTAAGAGGGTTCAGCAGGTAAAGGCACTTGATGCTGAGCCTGCTGATCTGAGTTCCCTCCCTGGAAGAAAACCAGCTCCCACAAGTTGTTCTCTGACCTTCACACAAATGCTCCTCACAAGAACCACCCCCCACGTAAATAAATATAATGAAAACAAAACTGAAGGAAATGAGAAAAGACAATAACTTGTCCTTGAATAGAGAGTATAACGTTTTCTCAGGATACCCTGAACGTCTACTTCTAAAATTGTGTTTCAGTTGCACAGAATGTGATAACGATGGGGAAGCATGTTGTGCAGATGGAGAAAACTTCTGTGGAGGTCACTGCACATCCGGTCCCATTACACATAGGAGTCAGATTCCAGGTGAGATAGTCGTTAAAGCTTTAGCCATCTTGTTGGAGACAGACATTTTTCTTACTTGGGACCATGAAATGCTTTCTCCCAGGTTCATGTGGATGTTTCCAGGATGAAAATCAATGTTACGGGGATTCCCGATGACCTGCCTGAGGAGCAGACAAGAGACAAGCTGGAGCTGAGTTTTTGCAAGTCCAGGAACGGAGGTGGAGAGGTGGAAAGTGTGGATTATGACAGGAAGTCAAGAAGTGCCGTTGTCACGTTTGTGGAAGCCGGAGGTATGCAAACACTCCACCATTGCACGCCATTTCTGCCCCTTTGTGTATTTGAAATGTATTAGCATGATAATTGGGTGAGTTTCCTTTTTTTGAACACTCTTTTCAAAAAATTTATCTTCTTAGAATTATTTCTTTAACACCCATGTGTCTGTGTGCGTACCATGGCACTAGTGTGGAGGTCAGAAGATAGCTTGCATCAATCAGTTGTTTTTTCTTCCATCATGAGGATCCTGGGGGTTTACCTCAGGTTGTTGGTTTTGGCATTAAGGACTTTACCTGTTGAGCCATCTTATTGGTCCAGTTGAGGTTTTCTTACCCCTATAATAAAAAGCAGAATCCAGGAATCAATTTCCTGACTGCTCCTGAGCAAGTTCCCATTACAAAGAACAACTACATGAATTGTCGTGCATGAGATCATGTGTCAGGCAGGACAGTGGATACATGTGTATATTATCTTTTTTTATCATCACAATGTCTTCTCATCATGATGCTGACATAGGTGATGTATTCATGTCCCTGATAGGAGGCAGAGGTCTAGGGAAGATAGGTGATATCCCAAAAATCACACAGTAGGTGTGCAATAGAAAAATTTTGGCTGATTCTTGGAATACACCTCTGATATGCTCATTAATATGGTTCTAGGGCTTTTCCTGAGTTTATGAATAATAGAAATCCTGCTATGTCAGTAAGACGTGGACTGATTAGATTTTTTGCATGAAAGTATTTTGCATGTTTTTAAAAAGAGATTGTAATTATGACAGTGAAATATTGAGTATCTTCTCAAAATTCCCTTTTCTTGGTGAAGACGTAGTTCTGGTTAGTAGGGGACATTTCCAGACCTTTCTCGGGGCACATGCAAACCACCACTATTCCTTTTTTATCTGGGTCTTTGAGTAATGCTTATGACCTCCTGATGGAGTGTTCTAGTGAGAAAGCCCTGTAGTCTCAGTACAGCTTTAATATATTGCCTTTGAAGTGAAGAGTAACTTGGTGAAGTTTTCATAGTCAAGGATCCAGATTTAAATTTTCCAAATCTGAAAATTTAATTTATCTGATTGATGTAAGTCACTCCATCCCTTGTATGTATCCAGGAGAAACTCTATTAGAAATCACAATGCAGTCTGACACTTGGTTAGCTTGGAAATCTGTGCTATTTTCTCCTCTGGGGAGTCCTTCCTAGAAGTGGTTTCCAGCCAAAAGCTACACCTTTAGGTAATTCTGGAAGAGTGTAAAGTTTTCTGAAGGTAGACATTCTGGTCATTTCATTAGCAGTGTCTTATGGTCTTACCATAACTAGGTAGGTGCTGGACCTATCTGCCTTCCTTAGTAAAGGATTCAGAAGCAAGCCAAGGAAGACAGGTAAAGCCACACAGGTCATAACCAGAACAGGCGTGGCTGAGGCAGGCCTAATCAACGAGGATCTTTCCCCCCTCCTCTGTCCTCTGCTCCTGCCTCTACTTATCATTTGAAACACTTTAATCGTACTATTTAGGGGCCTGCAAGATGGCTCAGCAGGTGGTTGTCTGCTGCCCAGCCTGATGACCTGTGATCAGTGTCTGGAACCCACAGGGTAGAAGGAGAGAACCAATTCCCACTTGTTCTTCTCTGACAGCCATGTGTGCATGGTGACATGCATGCACACATGCATGCACAGGTGCACACAAAATTAGATGAAGAAATGTGTGATTTACTGGCATTAAGTAACTGCACTCACAATATTGTGCAGCCCTCACCATTATCCATCTTCAGAGCATTTTATCATCTTAAGTAGAAACTCCACCTATTAAACAGTAGTTCCCTTTGACTTCCCCTTTTAATCCTTGGTATCCCCCAGTCTTTGGTCTCTACACATTTTCTGGTTCTAAGTACTTCATATAAGTAGATTCATGCAACATTTGTCCTTCCACATGAGGATGTTCAAGACTGAAGGTTCAGCTTCCTTATTACATAGTCTTGTGTTTTTCAAAACTATTACTGTAAAGTCTTCAGTATGGACTATAGAATTTCTTAGAAATTAGCTGCCCACTTTGGTGTTAATTTTGATAGTATTCTGTTGGAGGGAAGTTTTAACTATGGTTAAAAATGTTTATGATCTTAAAGAAAAACACTTTTTTGTTGTTTACTTTCAGTTGCCGACAAGATTTTGAAGAAGAGAGACTACCCTCTTTATATGAATTCAAAGTGCTATAGAGTTACAGTTTCTCCATTTATAGAGAGACGCTTGGAAAAGTACCAGGTAGAGTCACCTCTCTCTTCCGCTTGATAGCTTACTGCTCCGCCACACCCCACAAAGACCATAAAATGAGCTGTGTCTATGATAAGTGGCTTATCAATGATGGCTGTCTACGCAGGTTCTTCATTTCATTTTTTATTGCTTTGTGCAGAATGAATTTGTGTTTCCAAACAACATATTAATGCAAACTGTGCCTTATTTTAAAAACTGGTGCCAGGTCTGGTAGCGCATTCCTGGAATCCCAGCTGTTGAGGAGGCCGAGGCAGAAGGATCTCAAGTTCAATGCCTACTTGGGCTACAGAATTCAAAGATAAACCAGGCAACCTTAAGATCCTGTCTCAAAATAAGTTAATAAAACAGGGCACAGGGGATGGGCTTGGACTATAGCTCAGCAGTAGAGCACCTTCCTAACATATACAGGGCGCTAGAGCCTATCCCAGTATGCAAACAACGACGACTCCCCCACCTCCCCCCAAAATCCCTGAAATCACTCAGATAATGATGAAACTAATGCTTCTTTTTGTAAATAGAGACTTATCTAGAGATATTTTCCTCATGAGTCTGTCAATCACTGGGCTTCAGACATAGTTCTGCTTAATATCCTTCAACTCTCTCTTCTAAACCTGCTCTTGTTTCCTATTCCTTCTCAAATACTGAATGGCAATACTATCCACTTTCTGAAAGCTACAGCACATATACAAGCACACACACAGACAGACAGGCAGACAGACAGACAGACAGACACACGCTTTGTGGGGAGTACTCTGCACTGAATCCAAGCCTTCATGTAAGTACTTTACATAATCACTCTATCTCCGAGCGTCTCCTTCTCGCATATTTTTTTGAGACCGGGTTGCCATGTAAGTTAACCTCAAAGTCACCATCCTACTGCCTCGGTTTCCACAGTTCTGGGATGACAGGCACGTGCCGCCACACCTGCTGACAACCCATATTTTAGTCTGCAGTTTTGAAATCCTCCAGCATTCGTCTGGTCCCTGATATTGCCAGTCACACCTCTGACTACCCATAGACTGTCTTTCTGTCCTTTGAGCTGGCCCCCCACTCCACTTATTTTCATAACGCCACAGTCCTCTTTCCCAGACTCAAGTCTCCCTCTGACATTCTCTTGCTTGAAGTGTCCTTCAGCTCCCCTAAAAACTGAGCTCTTCAGAAGTCGATTCTCTCCCGCAGGTATTTTCAGCCGTATCTAAGAAGACAGTGCTTCTGACTGGGTTAGAAGTTGTTTGGATGGATGAAGAGATTGTGGAGGATTTAATCAGCATCCACTTCCAAAGGAAGAATAATGGAGGTGGAGAAGTGGACTCGGTCAAGTGTTCTTTAGATCAGTCTTACACAGCTTATTTTGAAGAGTAGGCCAGAGAAACCATATGGAAGTTATAGCTTTGACCCCAAATCACTGTAAACATTTTCAAAATATTGTTCTCCTTAAAAAAAAAGAAACTTTAATTTGTGTCTTCTTATTTTTCCATGCAAAATCTATTCCTGGCTGGGCAGTGGCCGTGCACAACTTTAATCCCAGCACTCAGGAAGCAGAGGCAGGTGGACTTCTGTGAGTTGGAGGTCAGCCTGGTCTACAGAGTGAATTTTAAAACTGGACAGCCAGGGCTACACAGAGGAACCCTGTTTTGAAAAACAAAAACAAAACAAAACAAAACAATCTATTCATGATTTTAAAATTCTTTTTTTTTTTTTTTTTTTTTGTGCTGGGCAATGGTGGTGCAAGCATTTATCCCAGCAATGGTGTGTGTGTGAGTGAGTGAGTGAGTGAGTATGAGTATGTGTGTGTGTGTGTGTGTGTGTGTGTGTGTGTGTACACGGCACACACAGAGGCAGGGGGATCACTGAGTTCAAGGTGAGTTCCAGGACGGCCAAGGCTACACAGAGAAACCCTGCCCCGAAAAACAAAAAGCAAAACAGAACAAAATTCTACTGTGTTTTCAGATCTACTGTGTGTTTACAACTGCATGAGTGGCTGGTGTGGGAAGGGTTTTGTTCCTAATCCCTGTGGATGGACTCTGTTAGTCAATACTAAGGCCTGCAGATGTCCCCCACCCCTGCTGACTGCGGCTTTCTTGACCATATGGGAGAATTCCATGTGATCCCACTTGGCATTGCCACCCAAAACTCCACAAACCCCAGGTTCTCCGAGTGGAGTGGCTGTGTTCTTAAAGTCTGTTTTATTAGACTGATTCCTCCCAGGCATCCCTTCCCCAAACACACCTTATAAAGGCCAACATTTTCTCTCTTTCTTTTTCTTTTTCTTTTTCTATAACATTTTTCTTGTTTAATTACTCATTTTCTATGTGTCCTTTGAAACGGTCTCATTGTGTAGTCCAGGCTGCCCTTTCAACTCCTGATCTCCTGCCTTAACCCATGTAGGATTACAGCTATCCACCACCATGCCTGGCTTCTACATTTTCATTAGAAAGAATCAGTTTAAGAGATTGAAAACTTTGGAACGTATCCCTGAAGGGTGCTAGGTGATGTAGAATGTCTGAACTCAAAATCCAGTGCTGCCCTCTCGTAGTTTATTTAGTTGGGAAAAAAAATCCATTTTGTTAACGCTTTATTGTTCTTAATTTACAGAAACCTTTAATAAAGCTGAAGCTTTCCACTTAGAGAAAGTAAAATTCTTTTGACCAAGGAATCTTTGGACAGGTTTTATTCTGACATGTTTCAGGACCTGGAAACAAGATTAAATTCAAGCCAGGCATGGTGACACACACCTTTAATCCCACCACTCAGATGGTAGGTGGCATTTCTTTGAGTTCAAGTCAGCCTGATCTACATAGATAGTTTCAGGCAAGCAAGGGCTGTCTCAAAACAACAACAACAAAATTAAGTTTGTATTTCAATACCGGCAGAAATCACTCAGTCTAGAAAACATTCTCTTGCCAGAAGGGGATTTTTTTTTTTTTTTTTTTGCTCCTGATATTTTACTTATAAGTCTTAAAGTTATTACCAGAAATGTTCATTACTTTTACACTCTGTTACAAATAAGATATTGTCTCAGCTATACGATTTGTAGTAAATATTTGTATTTATCCTCAACAAACTTATTTTTATTATTACTTAGAAATAGTAAGATTATTTACAGCCTTCAAAAATATGAAGAATTTTTCCATCTGTTTTCTATTACTGTAACAAAATACTAGAGAACAAGTGTATAAAATAACAGAGTATCAGGGGCCAGAGTGATGGCTCAGAGGACCTGAGTTTGATTCCTAGCACCCACATCAGGCATCTCACAACTGTGTGCATCCAGTTCCAGGGGATCTGCTGCTTCTTAAACACTTGAACTCACATGCACATACCCACACATAGATACATATAGATACACATATACACATGTAACTGAAAATATTATCTTTTTTTAACTGTATATCTTTTTTATTATATTTGTGTTTTAATTTTACACATCAGCCATGGGTTCCCCTGTCCTCCCCGCTCCTGCCCCCACCTTCCCCCCAGCCCCTCCCCTCCATTCCCATCTCCTCCAGGGCCAAGATTCCCCTGGGGATTCATTTAAACCTGGTGGATTCAGTACGGGCAGGTCCTGTCCCCTCCTTCCAGGCTGAGCAAGGTGTCCCTGTGTAAGCCCAAGGTTCCAAACAGCCAGCTCATGCACTAAGGACAGGTCCAGGTCCCACTGCCTGGGTGCCTCCCAAACAGTTCAAACTATTCAATTGTCTCAGTTATCTGGAGGGCCTGATCCAGCTGGGGCTCTACAGCCTTTGGTTCATAATTCATGTGCTTCCATTCATTTGGCTATTTGTCCCTGTGCTTTTCCAATCTTGGTCTCAACAATTCACACTCTTACAGTCCCTCCTCTTTCATGACAATTGGACTCCTGAAATGCAAATCAAAACGATTCTGAGATACCACCTCACACCTGTCAGAATGGCTAAGATCAAAAACACAGAAGACAGCTTATGATGGAGAGGATATGGAGCAAGGAGAACTCTCCTCCACTGCTGGTGGGAATGCAAGCTTGTACAGCCACTTTGGAAATCAATATTGTGCTTCCTTAGAAAATTGGGAATCCATCTCCCCCAAGACCCAGCTGTAGCACTCTTGGGCATATACCCAAGGAATGCTCAATCATACCACAAGGGCATTTGCTCAGCTATGTTCATATCAAATATTATCTTTTTAAAGTACAGTGTTGTTTAGTTCACAGAAGGTGTTGTGGGCTGCCAGCATCTTCTGGGCATTGGATGAGGGCCCCATTCTGTATCAGAACATGACAGATGGTATCACATGGTGAAACAGAGCACGTAGGCCAGAGAAAGCCAGCTTTTACAGCAAAGCTAATCCCATGCTAACTCACTAATCTATGGCTCTGTGAATCCAAGAATGTATTTAAGTAATTGGTGACATCCCAGCCCCCAGCAGTCAATCATCTCCCTAAGGCCCCACCTCAAAATGCCACTAAAATATAAATTTGAGAACTAAGTTTCTAATATAAAAATTAAAAGGAGGCATTGAAACTACAGCAAATATTCTGTAGCTAAGCTGGCCTAGAACCTCATGTAGCCCAGGCTGGTATCAAACTCACAATGTCCTCCTGGCTCTGTTTCTGAGTGCTGGGATTATAGATTATAATCAGCCACGATGTCTGGCTATAAATACCTTCCACTGGTGCTTAAGTTCCACAGATGCTGATTAGGATGGAAGATTGGTTCTAATGTGTATCAGATTGTGTATCAGGATGAAATATATATATATATATATATATATATATATATATATATATATATATGAATATAAATACTTTATATTTATATAACATAAAGTTATATATATAGTATTTAGAACAGAGTTTGAAACAGTAAATTCTCTGTTTCTTTGTGGGGCCTTCTTCAAGTTTGATAATTTTACCTAACAATGGCTCTATGTGGTATGCAGAAGTATCTAGGTCTGGATGTCACTCTTCCCTGTCAGGAGACTCACTTCTGTAGTTTGGTATGGAGTGTCACTGACTGCTCCTGTGTTGAAGGTGAGTTCCCTAGCCACTGGTACTGTTGATTACTTGATCTTTGCCATCAACTAGAGTTCTACCCAGTGTTTGCTACTCAAAGGGCCTCTAGGATTTTATTTTGTTTTTTTTTTTTTTTTTTTTGTTTTACAGTCTTGGGGATGAGAAAGTTGCTTCTCCTGACTTTCCAAGTTAGAAGTGCCAGAATTCTGTATTTCTACAATTTTTCTTTTCTGCTTTCAAGGTATGCTGATTTTTAAATAATACTTTATGAAGTGTGCTCAATAATAACGACATATGCTACTAACTTTCTTTTTTCCAAGCACTATTTTTAAGTCTAGAAACCAACCAAGTTCATTATCTGCCTTCCAAGCTGTCCCATGTGACGGTCTGGCCAATTGTTTTTCAACCACATAATGTGGGTCCCAGCCTTCTAATTTCTGATAAGTAAACTTAGTGTCTGTCACATGATTGGTAAGGTTGCTCCCATTACAGGAGTTTGAGTTGGAAGCTTTATTTCCAGGACAGTAGTTTTGAGGGGTAGAAATTTTAGGATTGGGATTGTAGAGGGGGGTTAGGGCATGGCAGGGCTGATACTCTAAGGATGGACGAATTAGGGCAGGTCTCCTGCAACTGAATCAGTGTCAGAGCACTTGTCTAGCGTGCTGGATTGGGAACACACACACACACACACACACACACACACACACACACACATATGCAGGGCAGACACTAGGTTGTTGCAAGGGATGTACATTCCCAGAATCCTGTCTGCCTGCCTTGCTCACCCCTTCCCTATGCTGCTCCATGATTGTGATGCCATGCACCATGAGGCCTTCATCAGAGTCAAACAGATGTCGCTATTATACTCTTTGGAGTCTCAAACTGAAAAAGGGTCATGCTTTCTTTAGAAAGTATCCAGCCCTACTTACTTGATTACAGTGAAGAAAAATGGGTGGAGATGGCCTCTAAGTCAAAAGTCAAAGCTGTCAGTGCATTTTGGGTACTGTTGTGGGTTGTCTTTTTTTTTTTTTTTTTTCTTTTCTGACAGGTATAGCCTCTCAACTTTGGAATACCAATGTCTGTATCAACCAGAATAAGCTATGTGGTGCTGACGTGACAAATTACTCTATATTCAGAGACTTCAAATGACTAAGATGTATCCCTTGCTTACGCTGTGTGTCCACGACAGTCAGGGATTGGGTTTATGGCAGCATGTACTGCCTTAACATTTCTGGGTTTAATGGCAGCAGAAGAGAGGAGTTGTTGAATTCAAGGGGAGGGCCATGAGTCATAGCTGTGTCTCAAACAGCACTAATCACACCTACGGGGCTGTCTCCATGTTAGGGTGTGGTCCTTAGGCAGTGCTGCTCTTGAAAGGTGATTGGATTGGACAACCAAGGACTTTGAATTAATCAATTGATGGTGTGTGTGTGTGTGTGTGTGTGTGTGTGTGTGTGTGTGTGTGTATTTGTGCGTGCGTGTACCACATATGTGAGGGTACCCATGGAGACCAGAATAGGGAGTCAGATCCCGTGGAGCTAGAGTTGCAGATAAGCTGTGAGCCAGCTGATGTGGGTGCTAGGAACCGAACTCAGGTCCTCTGCATGAACAGCAAGCTTCTGCAGCCCTCATTTTATACACACTAACTGATTTCTTTAATGCATTTCCATATTGTCCCCTCTGTTCTGTCTCACTGCCTTCAATCCCTCAGTCTACCGCCTACCCCAGTATTGCTCCTCTACTTCTGTATTACATGAGCTCTATTATTTGCCCCAGAAGGCCTTTCAATCTTTTTTAGGGGCGTGGGGAGATGGCTCAGCAAACAAAGCTCTTGCTACTCAAGCCTGACAGCCTGAGTTTGATCCCTGGAACATGTAGTTTCAAAAGTCAGATGTATGCATGTCTTAAGGTGAAATGAGAGACAGAGACAGGAGGATTACTCAGGAGCTTGTGAGCCAGCTAGCCTGGAGTATTGAATGATCAGAAACAAGAATGATCTGGTCTCTTTGCCAAGGTGCAAGCTAAGAACAGACTCCTGAAAGTCGCCTTCTGATTTCCAGACATGTGCCATGGCATGCGCATACACAGGCACACACATGTACATACACAATATACATACATACTAAATACATACATACATACACACATACATACTAAATAAAAACTACCCCCTTTTATGCCCTCTCATGTGCCCCTTTCTCCTTTCTTGGTCTCTACACACAAACACCTCAATAAAAAAAAAAAAAAATGAGAAGCTAGGGTCTGCGTATGAGAGAACATGTGACATTCGTTTTTCTGGGCCTGTGTTACTCTGCATGTTTCCCAGTTGATAACAGCACTGGGGTTGTGGAAACTCGGAGGTGTGCCTTGGTGGTAGCAGATCACCAGGGCTGTAACCTGGAAGGTTGTGTCTTCTCTCCGCACTTTTCTCCTCTTCCTCCTCCTTGTCTTCTTTCTTCTTTCCTTCCATCTTCTCCTCTTAGTTGCCCTACACTTGTGCCAGTTTGTCTTCTAGTATGTTCTCTCTACTGTGATGTTCTAGCTCACCTCAGCCCCAGAGTAGTACCAGCCTACCATGACTGTTTGGCTATAAGCCAAAACAAACCTTTCTCCTTTAAATTGAGTTTTATAGCTACTGTGGCACAGCAACAAAAAGTGACTAACATAGTATTAAAAAGAAAAAGATGCTCATTATATAATGAAATTAATCTATATTTATATATTTATAAAATTGCATATAATGAAAATAATATATAATTATATATAATGAAAATAATACTCCACAATAATGGTAAATATATGTATGTCTTTTTTCTACAAAAACATTCCCAGCACCTCATTTTTCTAGGTTGCAAATAAATTCTGTGCTAGGTTATCACTTCCTTACTGTTCAACGTTAAGGTGGTTCTGATTTTTTCCCCACATGTGACATCTGTGCTGTGTACAAATTCTTATTCCTTCAGGCTCATAAATCCATTTTTATAGTTCTGATCTTCCTTCATAGTGGTTCTTTCGGGTCCAGAAGGTCAAAGGCTAGAATTTCTCCTAAACATCCTGATGTGTGTGATGATTATGCTAAACATTTACATATGCACTTCTCTTTGGATCAATTTTCACTTCCTTTGGGTAGTTACTGATGAGTGGCTTGTCTGCAGGGGCCATGGAAGCTCCATGCTCCTTCCCAGATTGAATGTCTGCTTTGCTGTTCATCTGTGTCCTTTCAGATATCTGACATCAGAAACCCCTTGAATCTGAGAGATCAATGGGGTCATGGAAACCATATTTATAACCCATCAGGCAGAAGTTCAGGCCTCAGCTGGAGCTTGCCATTGACACTGGAGTAGTGGAACTCAGCCCTTGACCTGTGCCATCTAATGCCATTTCCAAATCTATTGCATCAGAATTTAAATGAATTAAAAGGCCTCAGTGTCTTTTGGGATATCGTGCCAAATCATTTTGCTATGTATAAAAACCCCACATATTTCAGTGACCAGAGGTAAGGTGGTCTTGAGGGTATGAGTAGACAAAACACTTTGGTCTGTTCATTTGTTATTTGTTTGCTTGTTTATTTGTTTATTTATATGGGCACTGGGGATTGGATCCAGGGTCTTGCACAAGGCAAGTTCTTCCTCTGCATGTGGAATCAGAAATGTTATTTGTAGATATTTAAGTGTTATTTATTTATTTAATTACAGTGGGATACAGTAGGATAAAGTAAAGTAGGCAAAGCTGTTAAGAAATACTTGATGTCTTAAAACCTCCAAGTGTGTTTTCTCGTTCACATAGGTTTGACTGCAGGTTCAGGTGCCTCTCTAGTGGAGCTGTCATCCACATGTCACTTCAGGGACCAACACTCTTTTCAAGGTGTGTTTCAAAAGGTGTCAACTAGCAATACACAGTCCAGATATGAGAAACATCCTCTTCCTTAGTATTTCATTGGTCAGATGAATCACATGTCTACGTACAGCGTTCCTGTGTACAACACGCACATGCACACACACACACACACACACACACACACACACACACACACACACACACTTTATTCTGTTGGCCCAAATTGTCTGTTCGTAGACATTTGAGCTGCTTCTATCTTTTGACTGTGATGAAAACGTTATGAAACATGGGTGCAAAAATGGGTCTTTGAGGCCCTGCCTTCAGTTTTAGGTGTATATTGAGAAAGAAATGGAATTGCTGGGTTCCATAATTAAAAGACTTTGAATATAACCACACTGTTTCCATGAAGCTATACTGTCACATCACTGCCAGCATTAAGCAAGTGTTACAACTTTTCCACATCTTTATCATTACTGCTATTGTCTTTTGTTGTGTGTGTGGGTGGTTTCTTGAGACAGGATTGCTCTGTGTAACAGCCCTGGCTGTTCTGGAACTTGCTTTGTAGTCCAGGCTGTTCTTAAACTCACAGAGATCCACTTGCCTCTGCCTCCTGAGTGCTGGGATTAAAGGCATGTGTCACCACCACCCAGCAGTTATTTTTCATCCTTAAATAACTCCTGTCATAAAGGTTATAGTGTATGGCCTCACTGTGATTTTAATTTACATTTTCATGGGGCTTCTCTTTATGAGTCAGCCCCTCATAACCCTATCTATGTACATTGTAGGCTTCTGTTTCTTCTGATAAACTTTGTTGTCAAATAATTATTAAGATGAGTACCAAGACCATTCAATGGAAAAAAGGACAGTCTTCTCAATGAATGGTTTTGAGACATTTTGTATGTGATCTACATATAATGATCTGCTGTTTGCAAGCCAGAGGCACAGGGAAGCTGATGATATGGCTCCAGTCTAAGTCAGTAATGGCAGGAGACAGATGTTCTTTTTCTGACCAAACAAAACAAAAAACCATGAAAGGATAATTAATAAAATAAGTTGAGTTTGGCCAAGTGTGGTGCTATATACTGTAATTCCAGCCCTTGGGAACCTGAGGCAGAAACAGCTGTATCCTGAACTCAAAGTCAGATTGCTCTGTGTAGTAAGATCCCCTGTCCTAAAAAAGAGGTGTTCTTGGTGGTTTTGTTTTCCTTCTGTTTTATTCTACTGGAATAATAATAAACTAGATAATGCTATACATTGGTGAGGGGGAGATCTTTCTTATTTTTATCTGTTCTACCAATTAAATGATTCTCTTTCCTGGAAACTCTTCTTTCTCTTCCTCCTCCTCCCTCCTCCTCCTCCCTCCTCCTCCTTCCCCCACTCCTCCTCCTCCTCTTCCTCCTCTTCTTCTTCTTCTCCCTCCTTCCTTCTCCTCCTCCTCCTCCTTTTTTTTTTTCTTCCAAGACAGGGTTTCTCTGTAGCTTTGGAGTCTGTCCTGGACTACATCTGTAGACCAGGCTGGCCTCGAACTCACAGAGATCCACCTGCCTCTGCTTCCTAAGTGCTGGGATTACAGGTGTGTGCCACTACTGCCCAACCTCCTCCTTCTTTTAAAAGATTTATTTATTTATTAAGTATACAGTACTCTGTCTGCATGTATATCTGCATGCCAGAAGAGGGCACCAGATCTCATACAGATGGTTGTGAGCCACCATGTGGTTGCTAGGAATTGAACTCAGGACCTCTGAAAGAGCAGCCAGTGCACTTAACCTTTGAAGCATCTCTCCAGTTTCCTCTTCTGGAAACACTTCTATAAACATATCCAGAAAGGATGTTTTTACCAGCTAATTGATCACCCCTTAGTCCAAGGTAGCACATCACTATTCCGTCACCTTAATAGTCAGCTTTCTGTCAGGGAAAAAAATCTGAGATAATCAACTTTAAAGGGGGAAAGACTGATTTTAGTTCACAGTTTCAAAGACTTCAGTCCATGTTCCCTTTGCTCTGTTGCTTTGGGCTTGTGGCATGGAAGTGTATCAGTGGCTGAGAGTGAGGTGAAGTAAAGCTGTTGTACTTCTGGTGGCCAGGAAGCAAAGACAGGAGAAGGAAAGTGTTATAGAATATTAAGGTGTGTTACTTTTGTTTATATTTAACTCTGTGAAACAGTGTTACTATAACCATCTAAAACACCTGATGGTCTAATAAAGAACTGAATGGCCAATAGCAAGGCAGGAGAAAAGATAGGCAGGACTGGCAGGCAGAGGGAATATATAGAAGGAGAAATCTGGGAGAAAGAAGGAAGTAGACAGAGAAGGAGGAGGATATCAGGGTCCAGCCAACCAGCTACACAACCAGCAACAGAGTAAGAAAGAAAGGTATACAAAAATAGAGAAAGATAAAAGCCCAAAGGCAAAGGCCAGACTGGATAATTTAAGTTATGTAAAGCTGGCTAGTAACAAGCCAAGCTAAGGCCAGACATTTACAATGAAGAATAAGCCTCTGTGTGTGATTTATTTGGGAGCTGGGTGGTGGGCAACCCAAAAGAGTAAAAAATACCACCAACAACAGGGAAGATGCCAGAGTCCAGGGTCCCTTAAAGAGCCTCAATCTAACTTCTTCTGATGAGGTCTCACATCCCAACAGCATCACAGATTAGTGATCAAACCTTTGTAATGTGGCCTTTTGGGGACATTTCAGATCCAAACCAGCAGTGCCATGTAAGTGAGAGTTTATTTCAGGCCAGGTTTCTTGGTTTTTTTTTTTAATGGATAAATTGTGGTATTTTCTTTTCTTTTTTATTATTAAATATGTTTATTTATTAAAATTTTTTCCATTTTACATACCAACCCCAGTTCTGACTCCTTCCCTTTTTCCCGCTTCCTCACCTCCCTCCCATTCTGCCCCCATCCACTCCTCAGAGTGGGTAAGGCCTCCCATGGTAGTCAACAAAGTCTGGCATACCAAGTTGAAGGAGAGCCTAGCCCCTCTCCATTGTATCAAGACTGAGCAAGGTATCCCACCACAGGGAATCGGCTCCAAAAAGCCAGTTCATGCACCTGGGATAAGTCCTGGTCCTGCTGCCAGGGACCCCACAAAAGGATTGAGTAACATAGCTGTCATCCACAGTCAGCGGGCCTAGTTCAGTCCCATGTAGGTTCCTGAGCTAGAGTCAGTCTAGAGTCAGTGAGCTCCAACTAGCCCCTGTTAGCTGTCTCTGTAGGTTGACCCTCTCTTCTTCTTCTTCTTCTTTTTTTTTTTTGAATGTTGAACATCATTTATTGAAGGAGGGAGGAGGTCTTAAATACAGACTTACAGCACAATGGGGGAACCCTGGTTGGCAGAAGTTCACTTCTGATTTTTTTTTTTTTTGAGCTGAGGATCGAACCCCGGGCCTTGCGCTTGCTAGGGAAGCACTCTACCATTGAGCTAAATCCGCACCCCTGCTCCTGATGTTTTACAATCTTGCATCTAAGCAGTTAACACCCAATATTCTGGATTCACAGACGAGGAGTTTCCCTTAAGCATTCAAGAAAGTGGAATCTCACAGGGAATTAGCCTAGGGAGGATATCAAGGTCAAGGTTGGCAAGCAAGGCAACAGTTACCCAAAACAGGCCCAGGGACCTACGGATCCCCCCGCTCCCTACTAAAAAATGAGCTTCTGACTTAGGTTGCATGGGATGTCAGCAGGTCACCTTACCTGTCATGGAGACACCTGTCCAGGACACACAGGTGTTCTGTCTTAGGTTGGTGAGTGCCCCCCAGGAATTACCCATCTCTGAATACTCATTATCATACAGGCTCAATTGTGTGAGAGCTGCAGAGTTAACTGTTGCCAAAGATCTCTAAGTGGTGTGGGCTTGCAATCTGTGTGTTCGACACAGAAAAGACCAACAGAAGTCTTAATCCACCCATAGCTGGTAGGTTAAAGGCATCTGAGCCATTCCCTTCCTTAATGAGCCTTACTGCAAATTGGAGACCTTGTAAGATGGTATCCTGAGAGCAAGTGGAACTTGAGTTTGTAAATTTATAGCTTTCAAGGTCAATTGCAATTATATAACTATTGATTTCAATTTGTCATGTCCAATAGAATGAAAGATTAATTAACTGTGGTAGCTACTTTTGCTGCCAGGGTCCCCACTGTGCTAGGTATAGTAACCAATTATGAAATGGCAATCCCCCAAAACAGTAATAGCAGTGGTTGCCACTGTTATACCAGCAACAATGGCAGCAGTGATGTCAAATTCTCTTCTGGAGCATGTGGGTATCCATTGGCATGGATGCAACTCCAGGAACACAAACCGCTAAGGCCCATTATTCTTGATCCCAGCACGACCCAAGCTGGCAGCTCTTAATATTGTGATGTTTCATTGAGGGTTGCTCAGTAATTGAGTAAAACTAGATCTTATTATAAGCAACAGTCATCCTAAGGTCTTCCATGTCATACATATATATAGCCTTATGGTTCTGTGGGTTGCAGTCTGATTGTTCTTTGCTTTCTATCTAGAATCCACTTATGAGTGAGTACATACCATGTTTGTCCTTCTGGGTTTGGGTTACCTCACTCAGGATGATTTTTTCTAGTTCCATCCATTTGCCTGTGAGTTTCATGCTGCTATTGTTTTTCTCTGCTGCATAGTACTCCATTGTGTATATGTACCACCTTTTCTTAATCCATTCTTCAGTTGATGGGCATCTAGGTTGTTTCCAGGTTCTGGCTATTACAAATAATGCTGCTATGAACATAGTTGAGCATGTATCTTTGTGGTATGGTTGAGCATTCCTTGGGTATATGCCCAAGAGTGGTATGGCTGGGTCTTGGGGTAGTTCAATTCCCAATTTTCTGAGAAACCGCCATACTGACTTCCACAGTATTTATACAAGTTTGCATTCCCACCAACAGTGAAGTAGTGTTCCCATTGCTCTGCATCCTCTCCAACATTGACTGTCGTTAGTGTTTTTGATCATAGCCATTCTGACAGGTGTAAGGTAGTATCTCAGAATCATTTTGATTTGCATTTCTCTGATGATTAAGGATGTTGAGCATTTCTTTAAATGTCTTTCAGCCATTTGTGTTTCTTATTTTGTGAATTTTCTGTTTAGTTCTTTAGCCCATTTTGTAATTGGATTGTTTGGTATTTTGATGTCTAATTTCTTGAGTTCTTTATATACTGTGGAGATCAAGCCTCTGTCAGATGTGGGGTTGGTGAAGATCTTTTCCCACTCTGTAGGCTGTCTTTTTGTCTTATTGACCGTATCTTTTGCCCTGCAAAAGCTTCTCCATTTCAAGAGGTCACATTTATTAATTGTTGTACTCTGTGTCTGTGCTGCTGGTGTTATATTTAGGAAGTGCTCTCTGGTGCCAATGCGTTCAAGAGTACTTCCTACTTTCTCTTCTATTAAGTTTAGTGTAACAGGATTTGTATTGAGGTCTTTGATCCACTTGGACTTGAGTTTTGTGCATGGTGACAGATATGGATCTATTTGTAATCTTTTACATATTGACATCCAGTTATGCCAGCACCATTTGTTGAAGATACTTTCTTTTTTCCATTGTATGTTTTTGGCTTCTTTGTCAAAAATCAGGTGTTCATATGTGTGTGCATTAATGTCAGGGTCTTCAATTCAATTCCCTTGGTCCATATGTCAATTTTTATACCAGTACCAGGCTGTTTTTATTACTATAGCTCTATAGTAGAGCTTGAGGTCAGGGATAGTGATGTCTCCAGAGGTTGCTTTATCATACAGGGTTCTTTTAGCTATCCTGGGTCTTTTGTTTTTCCATATGAGTTGAGTATTGTTCTTTCCAAGTCTGTGAAGAATTGTGTTAGTATTTTGATGGGGATTGCGTTGAATCTGTAGATTGCTTTTGGTAAGATTGCCATTTTTGCTATGTTAATCCTACCTATCCATGAGCATGGGATATCCTTCCATTTTCTGATATCTTCTTCAATTTCTTTCTTTAGAGATTTAAAGTTTTTATCAAAAAGTTTCTTCACTTGTTTAGCTAGTGTTATCCCAAGGTATTTTATATTATTTGTGGCTATTGTAAAGGGTGATGTTTCTCTGACTTCTTTCTCAGCCCTTTTATCATTTGTATATAGGAGGGCTACTGATTTTTTTGAGTTGATCTTGTATCCTGCCACTTTACTGAAGCAGTTTATCAGCTGTAGGAGTTCCCTGGTAGAATTTTTGGGGTCACTTATTTATACTATCATATCATCTGCAAATAGTGTTCTTCTTTCCAATTTGTATCCCTTTGATCTCTTTTTGTTGTCTGATTGCTCTAGCTAGAACTTCTAGTACTATATTGAATAAATATAGGGAGAGTGGACAGCCTTGTCTTATCCCAGATTTTAGTGGTATCGGTTTGAGTTTCTTTCTGTTTAATTTGATAGTGGCTGCTGGCTTGATGTAAATTGCCTTTATTATGTTTAGGAATGTTCCTTGAATTCCTGATCTCTGTAAGACCTTTATCATGAAGGGGTATTAGGTTTTTGTCAAATGCTTTTTCAGCATCTAATGAGATGATCATGTGTTTTTTTTTTCCTTTCAGTTTGTTTATATGGTGTATTACATTGGCAGATTTTCATATGTTGAACCATCCTTGCATCCCTAGGATGAAACCTACTTGGTCATGATGGATAATTTTTTTTTGATGTATTCTTGAATTCGGTTTGCCAATGTTTTGTTGAGTATTTTTGCATCAATGTTCATGAGGGAGATTGGTTTGTAACTCTCTTTCTTTGTTGCATCTTTGTTTGGTTTGGATATCAGGGTAATTGTAGCTTCATAGAAAGAGTTTGGTAGTGTTCCTTTTGTTTCTATTGTGTGGAACAATTTCAAGAGTATTGGTATTAGTTCTTCTTTGAAAGTCTGGTAGAATTCTGCAATGAAACCATCTGATCCTGGGCTTTTTTGGTTGGAAGACTTTTGATGATGGTTTCTGTTTCTTTAGGGGTTATTGGCCTATTTAAATGGTTTCTCTGGTCTTGATTTAACTTTGGTATGTGGTATCTATCCAGAAAATTGTCCATTTCTTCCAGATTTTCCCATTTTGTGGAGTATAGGTTTTTGAAGTATGACCTGATGACTCTCTGGATTTCCTTGCTGTCTGTTGTTATGTCTCCTTTTTCATTTCTGATTTTGGTTAATTTGGCTAGGGGTTTGTCTATCTTGTTGATTTTTTCAAAGAACCAAGTCTTTGTTTCATTGATTTTTTATATTGTAGTCTTGGTTTCTATTTCATTGATTTCGGCCCTCAATTTGATTATTTCCTGGCATCTTTTTCTCCTGGGTGAGTTTGTTTCTTTTTGTTCTAGCACTTTCAGTTGTGCTGTTAATTCCTTGGTATGAGATTTCTCCATCTTTATGTGTACATTCAGGGCCATGAATTTTCCTCTTAGTACTGCTTTCATAGTGTCCCATAAGTTTGGGTATGTTGTACTTTCATTTTCATTGGATTCTAGGAAATCTTTAATTTCTTTCTTTATTTCTTCCTTGACCCATTGCTGTTTCAGGTGAGCATTATTCTGTTTCCATGAGATTGTAGGCTTTCTATAATTTTTATTGTTGGTGAAGTCTAACTATAAGGCATGGTGGTCTGATAAGATACAGGGGGTTATTCCTATGTTTTTGTATCTGTTGAGATTTGTTTTGTGACCAAGCATATGGTCAATTTTTGAGAAGGTTCCATGCGGTGCTGAGAAGAAGGTATATCCTTTTGTGTTAGGATGGAATATTCTGTAGATATCTATTAAGTCCATTTGAGTCATAACATCTGTTAGGTCCTTTATTTCTTTGTTGAGTTTCAGTCTGGTAGATCTATCTTTTGGTGAGAGTGGTGTGTTGAAATCTCCCACTAATGTGTGGGGTTTGATGTGTGTTTTAAGCTTTAGTAGTGTTTCTTTTATGAATGTGGGTGCCTTTGTAATTGGGGCATAAATGTTCAGGATCGAGACTTCATCTTGGTGTATTTTTCCTGTGATTAATATGTAATGTCCATCTTGATCTCTTTTGATTGATTTTAGTTTGAAGTCTTTCTTATTAGATATAAGGATAGCTACACCAGCTTGTTTCTTAGGTCCATTTGCTTGGAAAGCCTTTTCCCAGCCCTTTACTCTGAGGAAGTGTCTGTCTTTAAAGTTGAGATGTGTTTCTTGTATGCAGCAGAAGGATGGATCCTGTTTTCTTATCCATTCTGTTAGTCTGTGTCTTTTTATAGGTGAGTTGAGACCATTGATATTGATGGATATTAATGACCAGTAATTGTTAGTTCCTGTTATTTTTGTGGTCATGTTGTGTTGTCCTTCTTTTGGGTTTGTTGGTGTGGGATTATCTATTGCCTGAGTTTTCATGGTTGTGTTTAGCGTCTTTAGGTTGGATTTTTCCTTCTAGTGATTTCTGTAGGGCTGGGTTTGTGGACAGGTATTGTTTAAATCTGGTTTTATCATGGAATATTTTGTTTACTCCGTCTATGGTGATTAAGAGTTCTGCTGGGTATACTATTCTGGGTTGGCATCCATGGTCTCTTAGTGTCTGCATAACATTTGTCCAGGATCTTCTAGCTTTCATGGTCTCTATTGAGAAGTTTGGTGTTAGTCTGATGGGTTTGCCTTTATATGTTACTTGGTCTTTTTCCTTTGTGGCTCTTAATATTTTTTCTTTGTTCTGTATGTTTAGTGTTTTTTTATTATTATGTGGCGAGGGGACTTTTTTTTTTTTTTGATCCAGCCTATTTGGTGTTCTGTAAGCTCCTTGTATCTTCATAGGTATTTCTTTCTTTAGGCTAGGAAAGTTTTCTTCTATGATTTTGTTGAATATGTATTCTGTGCCTTTGAGTTGGTATTCTTCTCCTTCTTCTATCCATGTTATTTTTAGGTTTGGTCTTTTCATGGTGTCCCATATTTCTTGGATGTTTTGTGTTTCGACTTTTTTGTCTTTAGTGTTTTCTTTGAGTGATACATCTATTTTCTCTATTGTGTCTTCATTGTCAGAGATTCTCTGTTCCATCTCTTGCATTCGGTTGGCTATGCTTGTTTTTGTAGTTCCTGTTCATTTACTCAGGATTTCTATTTCCAGCATTCCCTCAGTTTGTGTTTTCTTTATTGCCTCAATTTCATTTTTCAGATTTTGGATTGTTTCCTTCCTTTGTTTAATTACTTTTTCTTGGCTTTCTTTGATTTCTTCCAATTTTTTTGATCATTTTTTCTTCCATTTGTTTAAGGGAATTTTTTATTTACTCTCTAAGGGAGTTTTTCACTTACTCTTTAATGGAGTTTTTTATTTCCTCTTTAAGGGAATTATTTATTTCCCCTTTAAAGGAATTATTTATTTCCTCTTTAAGGGAATTTTTAAATTTCCTCTCAAAGGGAGTTTTTCACTTCCTCTTTGATGGAGTTTTTCATTTCCTCTTTAAGGGAATTTTTTATTTCCTCCTTAAGGGAGTTTTTCATTTCCTCTTTAAGGGCTTCTATCATCTTCTTATATTTTTGGTTGTGAGCCTAGCCTTTAATGGCTGAGCCATCTCTCCAGCCTGTTGAGCCATCTCTCCAGTCCCTCTATCATCTTCTTAAAATCATTTTTAGGGTTGATTTCTTCTGCTTCTGTGTTGGTATGTTCAGGTCTTGCAGGTGTAGAATCACTAGGTTGTGGTGTTGTCATATAGGTCTTTATGCTGTTGCCTGTGCTTTTGCACTGGTGTCTACTCATCTCTTCCTCTGTTCGGTGCAGGCAGTGTCTGTGTCTGATGGTGCCTCTCTTGTTCTAATTGTTAGTCTTGGTTCACTAGGATTTCTTTGTTAAATTGGTGCTGTTGGTCTGATTCTGGTGATCTGGTTTGGTGGTTGGGTGTTGTCTTCTTTTGTGTTCTCAGGTCACATTTTTGCTCTTTCAGCCCTTCAGCTGTCCTTGTTCCCTCAGACTGCAGACTGTAGGTTGCTGATTCCTCTCCCAGATGGATTTCAGCTGAGTAGGGTAGTCTCAGTAACACCTCCAAGTTGTTGGGTTTTGCAGGATTGGCAGCTGGTCCCTAGGTTGGCCTCAGACAGTGTTCAGATCCATTCTGTTCTCCTCCCATGGAGATGGCTCCTTCCCCAGGTGTTGGTATTAAAGGCGTCCTTGTTCCAAGCTCTTGATCAGGAGCTTGTTTTCATCAACTCCTCATCGGATAGCAGCTCAGCTCCTGGTTTTTATTATAATTGCGTCTAGGCTGCTGGACCTGCCTACCTCTTTGGCGCTCAGCTCTGCTCCGCTCTGCCCACCTGACTCTGTGGCCCCACCACCTAGGTTTCTCTTTATGTCATTTCCATATTGTTTCAGTTACTGTAAGTTTAAGGTAATACTTAAAGTTGAGATGTGTGATTTTTTATTTTTATTTTTTTATTTTTAAAGGTTGTTTTGATTATTTTGAAATGCTCTGAGGCTCCATAAAATTTTCAGATTAAAAAAGGAACCAAAATGGTAATTTAAAAAAAATCATCCAGCAGAGGATGCAAAAACAAAGCACTTCTTAATGTAAGAATACTATAGAATCTTCAGCTACAGAAGAAAGCCATTCAGCCATGTTGACCTTCCTCTCAATCTATCTTATTTTTAAAGGCTTTTACCCACAAGATAGTTTAGCCACAATGCCCTGTAAGTACAGAAACTGCAGTATTAGCAGCCAATTTAATCACCCAATATTTTTCCAAGTAAGCATCTAGAGCTTCCAACATTGCTTTTACAGCAGAACTTCAGTCTTCAAATATACTCCAGAATTTTTGTTTCCTTTCTGCTTTGCTGTACAGACGTTAGAGATTACAACATTGGCTTTAACTCTAGCATTTTCTGACAGTGTCTGTGTAATAGCTTCAGATGCTACAGCAATCTGTTTACTAGCACAGTGTTCAAGTCCAGGACTTGGCTCTTCATATGGTGTGATCTGTTTGGCCAGTTCAGTTTCGGATGTTCCAGCCCCAGGACATGATGTTTATCCCCTGTAAGAACTTGAATTCATTAGCACACCATCATCTCCTGCCCTTTCTATATCAGACTGTCTATAGAACATCAATGCAGTACAGTAGAAATGGCACCACCTTCTTTCTCATGATTGAAAACATGTGTATCTTTAACTTCTGAGGGAAAGGGCTATTACAATGTCCTATTTCTTCTAGGCCAAGAGGAGTCAATTCAGGAAGAGCAGTAGCTCCAACTCTTTTATTTTCTCCTGGGATCCCATTTTGAGTTGAGTCTCATCAACATTTTATTTGCTTGCATAATGAAGAGCCATGCCCGCCACATTGTCACCTTATATAAATGTTGTAATGAAATTTTCACCAGCACCCACAAGAACTTTTGATTTGTGCACCCCTGAGATTTTCTTCTTTAATGAAATCCAGCAGCTCTCTAGCAGTCTTTATCAGCATGGTTCCCTCATCTCTGTTATCATGCCCTCCAAAGGACAAGAGTATCTTCAGTTTCCTTCTTAAAAACAAAGAAGCAAAGAAATAATCCATGCAATACCAGAGCCCACAAGTTTACAAGCTCTGATGTTATCAGCATTGAAATGACTAGAATCAAGAGAAATAGATACATGTGGCTGAATAGGAAGCATGATCTAAATTGTGCTGTTTTCATAGTGTGTGTTCATTCTGGGGTTAAGAAGTAGAGTTGATACCTCATCAACATCCTGAGTGGTTTACAGAGCCCCATCATCTAGTCAGGAGAATGCTTGTAGGCTTTTTGTGTGCTATTTCATAACCTTCTATCGTTTCTGAAACTGATAAACCATTCCTAAGTTCTTTGGCTAGCTCCAGAAGAACTCCAGCAAATATCAGAACAAAGTTTGTGCCATCCCCAACCTCTTACTCTCAAGTATGAGAGGCCATGACATCGTTTTTTGCAACAGGATGCTGGGCTTCCAGATCTTCCAAAATGGGCGTTACCTCTTTTGTCACGAACCACTCTCTGGGAGACCGAGAGCCATTTAATTCTTTCCATTTGGTCCCTATGCTGTACTAAAAGTCTGGGAAAGTTTCTTGCAAGCTTGTGTTTTTATATAAAGCCTCTTCTAATACTAAAAGTGTTTTGTTGTATCCTTGAGCATCTGGAAGAAGCCAGGAAGCTTAGGGACGTGAAGTGACATGGCTAGCTTGCAAGAAGCTGTTTATGTGCTCCTTTGGAAATCTGGTGGAACTGAGGAGCAGGCAAGCACAGCTGCTGCTTCTCCTCCTGTTCCTTGGAGACTGGGTCTTTCTATGTAGCCCAGGCTGACCTTAAACTCATCATTGAGCCCCAGCCTTGTGAATGCTGGGATCACAGGCACATGCTACCATACCTGTTGTACTTGTTTTTCTATTTCTGCATACAGTGGTTTGGAGATTGTGAGAGGAACAACACTGAATCTGGAGAGAGAGAGAGAGAGAGAGAGAGAGAGAGAGAGAGAGAGAGAGAGAGAGAGAGAGAGTCGGAGAGACAGAGACAGAC
Source organism: Onychomys torridus (assembly GCF_903995425.1). Classification (NCBI taxonomy): domain Eukaryota; kingdom Metazoa; phylum Chordata; class Mammalia; order Rodentia; family Cricetidae; genus Onychomys; species Onychomys torridus. The sequence goes on along the minus strand of NC_050446.1, from coordinate 29,398,578 downwards.
AGAGGCAGAGAGAGAGAGACAGACAGAGAGAGAGATGCTGGGGGATGTCTTTCTGTATGCTGGAATATATTGTTCCAATTGGTTAATAAATAAGCTGCCTTTGGCAGGAGGGAAATCCAAGGAGAGAGACAGGAAAGAGAAAGGCAGAGTGGGGGAAAACACCAGACTGCCATTCTAGGAGCAACATGTAATGGGATGCAAGTAAAGCCATGGAACACGTGGTGATGCACAGATTAATAGTTATGGATAGAGTTAAACTATAAGAGCTAGCTAGCAAGAGGCTTGCCATAGGCCATACAGTTGATAATTGATATTAAGTCTCTGAATGATTATTTTATAAGGGCTGAGGGACTGCAGGGCTGGGTGGGACTGGAGGAATTTGGAACCATGTGGCTGGGTGGGACCTGAGAAAACTTATGGCTAAAGAGAGATAGAGACAGAGACTGAGACAGAGACTGTGTGTGTGTGTGTGTGTGTGTGTGTGTGTGTGTGTGTGTCCATGTGTCCAAGAACACCACATAGCACTGGTGGAAATCAGAGGACAACTTGTGGAGTCTGTCATCTTCTTTCACCATGTGAGGCCCAGGGACTAAACTCTAACTCCTGTTGCTCCACTTGTCAAGATGGAGCTGAGTATCTAACTCTTTTCCAGTCGTCAGCTGTCAGAGGTGCACCATTGAGGACAAGGAAGCAAACTTTGTACTTCCTATGAGAAGTCAATAGCCACTGAAATTCCTGATGATGTTCTCATGAAGAATGGAAGGGTTGTGGGGGTCTGAGTCAGTGGGAATGACAGACAAGGTCTTCCCATGAGGCAAGGAGTTTTGACCCACACCAGACTCTGCTTTTGTTGTTGAGAAAGGGGCGTTTTTGTTATAGACCAAGGAGAGGAAGCACAAGTCTGCTCAGGGATGCACCGGATGAGTCTTCTTGACTTGGTTATTGTAAAAAAGGGAAGAATGGATATTACTAGGCTGACAGATAGATACTACGGTGCCTTGGCGGTTGGGACCCCAAAGAGCTCACAGAATCTGAAAACCTTTTCAGTCTCTCTAAAGAAGATGATGTTCAGCAGCATGTTGGCAGGATGTCCTTTAACAAAGGAAAGAAGCCAAGATGAAAGCCCTGCATATTCAGCATCCTGTAACCCCACGTGACCTTTCACACAGAACCTCAGGTATTGCTCTGAAGAATCAATGTACCAAGGAAAGGGAGGAAGGCTGCAGAATGTACTAAACTTTGGCTGAAAGAATGAAGGAAGATGAGAGCTTCTATTTAAATGTCTGAATCCAGTAAAAAATAACTCTTTAAGGGTAATAAATAAATGATCAGACTTGGAAAAAAAAAAGAAAGAAAATTTCTCTTCGGCTATTACCAAGTAAGTTGGAAAAAAAAAAAAAAAACCTCCTTAGAGTATAATCTTGTGACTTTTTTTGCCAACATAAATGCAGTTTATGAAAATATCAAACATTGTAACAATATTTTAAAACTTTAGAAAGGGTCTTTATGATCATGTATTAAGTTCCGTTTTGTCAATTTGACACGCTGTAGCTGGGATCCCCTGGAGAAGTTTAAAGGAAGGATTGTCATATTAGGTGGGTCCCTGTGGTAATATTGTAGGTGGTACCATTCTCTGAGCAAGGGATCTTGTGTAAGAGAGGAGAAATCGGACTAAGCCCTCGTATGCATTCATTAATTCATTGTGCATGTGTTAATTCATTGTGTACTCATTAGCTCATTGCTTTCTGTGCTTGACTGTGCATGTGATGTGATCTCTTTTCATGTTTCAGCCCCCTTTACTTCCCTGCAGGTGGACAGCAACCTGGAATCATGAGCCAAATAAACCCTTTCTCCATCACATTGCTCCTGTCCAGGTATTTAATCTCCCTTTCCAGGAGACGAAGACATCGTGCTACATCAAGAATATGAATAGAGTGTAAATTGGTGGTAGAGTTTGAAGAAGGGGGTCAGGTGCTCTTGCCTATTACACACAGTCACTGGCTTCAACCCAAAGCTCCAGAAAAATTCTTTCTGTTTGATCTCATTCAATTTCGATCTTTATTAGACATTCAGATTGGCATAGTGTGCTGTGTCAGCATGGTGGCATAAGCTTGAAATCCTAGCACTTTGGAGACTGAGGCAGGAAAATCTGGAAATAAAGCATAAGTTGAACAACAATATAATTACATGTAGATCTATCTTATTCTGTCCTACAGCCTTTACAGCCTTGAAGTGCATAAGTAGGTCCTGATAAACTGAGAGGATTCTATAAGCATCATATATTAACTTCTATACAGCCTCTCAGGATCATCCTTACACTACCGTTTGAAGTGAACTTCTCAGAGTGGAACTGCTGAGTCTGAGGATAACTGCACATTTACATTTTTGTATGTTACATTTTGATAATATTAGAGCATTATCATTTCCTTACTTATGATAAAGGTCACAGCTTCCACCTCCACTGAAAAAATGAGCAACAGAACAGCATAAGAGATTCGTTAAACAGCTCAGCAGCATTGAATGAGGCCATCAGAAGGTAACACCCAGAGGCTCCGGGAAAACAGTTTTATGCTCAGGATAGATAAAGAGTGGGCAGCTGTGGGAAACCTGACTGGGCGGAAGTTCCCTTCTCATGACAACAGGCTGGTGGAGGTGGGTACCCGGTAAGGTCCATGTTTTCTGGTGACCAAAAGCAACTTGGGAAGGAAAGCGTCATTTTAGTGTGCTGGTTACAGCTAATTAAGTCTGGTAGCCAAGGCAGGAACTTGAAGCGGAAATATGGTGAGCAAGCTGCTGACCCACTTCCTGTCAGGTTCGTGCTTTCTCATGCAGCCCAAGCCCACCTGTCTAAGGGATGGTACTGCCCGCAGTAGGCCCAGCTCCCCTGCATAAATGAGCAATCAAGGAAATGCCCACAGTTGGGGATGGTGATTCACGCCTTTAATCTCAGCACTTGGGAGGTAGAGGCAGGTGGATCTCTGTGAGCTCCAGGCCAGTCTGGTCTACAGAGCTAGTTCCAGGGCTGTTACACAGAGAAACTCTGTGGGGAGTAGGGATGGGGGATGGGACGAGAAAAAAAAAAGAAAATACATGCTCACAGACCAACAAATTAGCGACCAAGAAAAGCCACAGACAGACACGCATACATGATGGATGTAGTTCCTCAGCAGAGGGTCCTCTTCCCAGGATCCCAACCTGTCTGGATTCTCCTTTGCTCTGTACAACAAGCATTCCCTCCTGCTGGAATGAGTGTTCCCTCCGAGAGAGGGGGGAATGACATTTCTAGGTTTCATAGTTTGTTTGGAACGACAGGTGTCTATTTTACGTGCTCCACCTGGGGGAAAAGAAATTCTAATTTTTATTACTGGCTTCGGGAAAACAAAGATTCAAGAGAGAGGAGAGCCTGGGAAGGGATCAGAAGGCTTCATGTCCAGGGCATGCTAAAATGCTGCACTGTGGGGACCTGTATTCTGAGTTTCCGACAGAGGGCCAAATCCTTAGAAATGTTTGCTCCTAAACCAGCTTGTGCTGACATCGGGTTACCTGCTAATTCGGGCAGATTGGTTGAAAACCGGTATCTCGCAATTTCAGTTTCTATTTCTTTACAAAGGAGATGATGCTCTGCCATCCATTTGCCTTTCTTCGTATTTCTTCAGTTTCACTTTGAGGCCCGCGCTAGGTTTCCCTTGTCTCAGGCCTCAGCGCCGAGGCTGGGTGGTGAGTTGGGTGGGCGGTATCCTGCCTCGTGGCTGTGTTCCGCGCTCCGCAGGTGCTGAGCGGGGATGCAGGGGACCCCACAGGCGGGAAAGCGCTGGGGGGAGACCCGGCTTGACATAGCGCTGGAGAGAGCAGAGTGCACGGACCACGATCCACGAATCATCCAGATTCCCGCGGGGCATCCCGCGCAGGAGCAGCACAGGCCGGGGAGCTCTCCCCAGCTGGGCGGCCGGCGCAGGACCCCGCCCTTCCGCGCTCCGTCTCCCGGGCGACGGGAACTGGAAAGTGAAAGCGGAACCTGCGGGCCACCGGCTTTAGGTCTCCCGCTGCCCGAGCTTCTCCGCGCCATGGCAAGTCGCTTTCCTCGGGGTCGCGGTGCGGGGAGGCGGGCCCAGGGTCCCCGGAGCACGTGTCCCGCGCGATCGCGCGCCCCGAAGTGGCCGTCGAGGGTGCGGCAGGCCTGCCTCCCACGCGTTGGGCGCCTTTCTCACTCCCGGCAGAATGGCAAGGGGCACCCGGGTTTTTTCCGGAAGGTGGTTAGGGCGGGACTGCTAAAGGTGATGTGTGGATGAGGAAAAGGACAGTGACCCAGAAACGGAGGCCATAGCCAACTACTGGAAGGAGCTAGCAAGAAGGGTCCAAACCGAGGGCACTGGACGGCGGCCTCTCTCTCCATGCCAGGCTTTTGCCCAGGGTTTTTGTCTAGAGACCCAGTATGTTTTGGAGCAGTTGCTATGCATGCGTGAGTGTGTACGTTTCACCTGATGCGTGTGTGTGTGTGTGTGTGTGTGTGTGTGTGTGTGTGTGTGTGTGAGACCTGGTGACAGGTGATTGAAAAAGCAAATTGAAACAGTAAGTGAAATATTTCTTCTTAGTGTCCCACTTAAAAAGTAAGTTTTATGTTTTTCTTCCTGACATAAGGGTCCAGAGTCTGCTGACATAGAGCATGGAAATGGTAAAACGCCTTCAGCTTCGTGTCTCTGCTGACGTTGCCTTGTTTCAAAGTCTTTAACTGGATTATCTTTCTTTGGGATACTCGTTTTTCTTCTTTACTGTGCGCAGAGGAGACTGATAACTCTCTGTTGACAGCTGGTCCCAGGAGAAGACGTGCAGCCACACGTCCTCAGACATAAGTGAGTTAGGGAGGACACAGGGCGTTGTCGAAGTGCTTCACAAGATAACAGAATGCAGTGAGGTCTTGCAAAACCAGGTCTACAGAAGTCCTGGAGCAGGGAGCTCCTTTGATTCTAAAGATGAAGGTTGCGTAGACACTTGAATTAAGATACGCATTCGTGCTGATGAGGTGTGGATGTTCCCCGAGCTTACACGGATGTTTTTCTTTGATATTGATAAACACAGGAAAGATGATGGTTCTCCAGCCATTTACGACAGAGGCTGGTGTGGGCTGTCAGAACAGAATGCCATAGAGACGGAAGCCAGGAAGTCAGTCAGCTTCCCTGGAAATCTGAAAGTCCCTTTGGTCATTCCTCCCCGCCCCCTAAGGGAATCTTGGGAAAATTGCATTAAGCCTCTGGGGACTAGAGGGGAGGAACACTTCAGTCTGATGTATTTCATCTTTTCACTGTACCTTCTAGACAAGTTGTTTATTCCCATTAAAGTGTCTTCCCTGTCAAACAGCCAGTAAGTTTTTACTTTTTGTATTTTTGAGAACTTTATCTTCGCGGGTGTGTGTGTGTGTGTGCCGTGGTGTGTGTGTGTGTGTGTGTGTGTGTGTGTGTTCCTTTGTCTTGTATGCTGTAAGCCGGAGCAATGATCACTCCCCCGCCACACACACACACACACCACTTTGTGGTCTTCTTTTACTTGATATTTTGTCTCATCAATTCCAATTCTACCCCAGCCTTCAAGGCCTTTCACTCATGGAGCCTCTTTTGGACGTTAGCCAGAATTAGTCTTGCTTCTTAATCCTGAGTGGCATTTATTATAGTTTTAGGATTTTACTAGGGGTGATCTGTATTCTCAAATGAGGTGTTCTGTTTCCTTCTGTAGAACAGTAAAGAGCCCTCTTTCATGCAAACTGAACTCCTTTGGGATGACTTACGTGTCTGCCTCCTCAAGCAGGTGTTAGAAGTACCTTCGGCACAATTGTAAAGACCTGTTGGTCTCCTGTCATGTATAAAGTTCCTTTTCTACATAAAGGGAAATATTTCAAGTGATGGTCAGAATTTCTCTACGACAGAAAGAGTACCCAGTACATTTTTATTTTTTAAATTTAATTAATTAATTTATTTACTTATTTTTGTGTGTGTGTGTTTGCCTGCATGTATGTATGTGCACCACAAGCATGCCTGATGTCCTCAAAGGCCAGAAGAGGGTGTCAGATCCCTTTGAACTGGGTTTACAGGCAATAGTGAACCACCATATTGGTGTTGGAAATTGAACACCACCATGTTGGTGCTGGAAATTGAACCCACGCCTTCTGGAAAAGCAGCTCACAGTACTCTTAAATGCTGAGCCATTTTTTTCCAGCCCCCTACAGTGCATGTTTTGGAGATAACAGCATTTCAGGGCAACAGTTTTCTTTTTTCTGCTTGCCACTTCAAGTACTCAACACATTGCCAGATGTGGAATATATGTTTAATTAATACTGTTTTTATTAGTGGCTTAAGTGATCAGGTATATGTGCTGAGAACTTCTTGCATACATCGAAAACTTAAAACCACAATGTCGTTAGATAGGGCTCGTGTGCCATCCTGTTTGGTATCTGCAACTGGATGAACCAGGGATTCTGAGAATATGAGTCCTCTGGGCCGTCACCATCACCTTAGTCAAGTTCTGAATTCTGCTGTAATAAGTGAAGGGGAAGGTCTGATTGCTTTCTCCACTTTTCAACTGTGAACGCTGTACTGGAACTTCACTTAAAATTTTTCTCGGGGCTGTTTTTGTAACTTCCGTAAGGCACTTAAACTGCATATAACATCACGCGATTCTTTGCAATGTAATCCTGTCGTCTTTCCCCACTTAGTTTCTGTTAGTACTGGCTTTATTCTTACATTGACAGCATTTGATATTTTCCTTGTTTATGAGTCATTTAAAAATTTTTGGTATTTTGAAGACTTATCACATTTAGTCTAAAAGTTAAAACTCAACAGTAGTGCATTCTAAAGAACAAACACTATGCCAGCAGGGCCTTAATTGTGTGCTAAAATTTCCTTTGCTCTCTTTTGGTCTCATGTCCTGTGTAATTTTCCTTTTCCACATAAAGGGAAATGTTTTTAGTGACGGTCAAGATTTCTTTTCCTTTTTTATTTCCTTCATTTATCTCCTACCCCGAGTTAGGAAAGTGAGTCTATCAGCCTCTCCCAAGATGTGCATGGTTAGCCCAGGCTAACAGCAGCAAAATTCAGACAATCTGTTGTAATTAGCTGAGGGAAGACAAGGTCTCCTGAGATGGACTGAGGATTAACAAATGAGACATGAAGGTACATAGAGAATGAAAGAAGGTGGAAGGCCACATGGTAAAACCTAGATTGATAAAAGCAGGTTAGTTTAAGTTATAAGAGCTAGTGGGACAGGCCTAAGATATAGGCCACGCTTTCATAATTAAAAAAGACTCATTATACTGAGACTACATAATAAGACCTCATCTCAAAAAAGCAAAACCCTCCCTCTTTTTCTTTTGGTGACACTTTATATTATTTTGGGCCTAATTAACTATTATTTTTTAATTATTAGTGGTCTACATAACTCTCAAATTTGCCTAAGGTCTATATTGGTGGGTGAAATGAGGCAGACATGCTCCTGCTAGTCATCCTTGTGGAAAGGCCATTGTGTCTCACTGATGTGATGGTTCCTTTCAGCAGACTCACACTGAAACAGCATTTAACTGTTTTTCTGCAGGCTTCAGCATTGAAGATCAGGGACCCCACAGTTTCTGAGAGAACGATTGTAGTCTCTGGTCTTCCAGTTGGCCTTTCCAAAGACCAGCTAGTGAAGCGTTACTTCCGAGATGAGGGCGGACACGTGGAAGAAGTGATATATCCATCAAGAACCAAAGGAGTTGCATATGTCATATTCAAAGAAAAGAAAGGTATTTCTTAACCAAAATTTTATATTCTTTGAAATCATTTGCTGGTGAAATTAAAATTTCGTACTGTTAAAATGATTCATGGAATTGGCCAAGTTTGAAGTAGCATTGAAAAAATTATTCTACTCTGAAAAGTGGCCAGTCTCCTATTTACAAAAATATATGAAAATGGCTCATGATAAAGTGTGAGTTTCTGGAAAATTGTGAGGCTTTAAAAAGTATTTTGCTTCTGTATACATACCTTCGGAAACAGATATAGAACAAATGCAAAAAAAAAAAAAACAACCAAAAAACAAAAAACAAAAAACCCTTAAATTACATATAATCTCTCTCTCTCTCTTTTCCGAGACAGGATTTCTCTGTGTAGCTCTGGCTGTCCTGGAACTCACTCTGTAGAGCAGGCTGTCCTGGAACTCACAGATATCCACCTGCCTTTGCCTCCCGAGTGCTGGGATTAAAGGCATGCACCACCATTATTGGCTACACATAATCTCTTTGGTAAAATTCAGGTGGCAACAAGAATATAATTCTACTCTCTGCTTCTCATCCCTCACACTCTCAAGCAGATATTCTAGTAAGGAATCTGCTTTGTTCCTGGTAAAGTTGAACTGAGAACTATGGCCTGGACCTGAAGTAGGACTGAGTCGTTCTGCCTCCCACCTTACTGGATGTGGATGCTGAGAACTGAACTCAATTCCTCTGGAGAAATAAACACTCTTTCCTGCTGCACCATCTCTCTAGACCCCTTTTTATTTCCTTTTGGGGAGGTGGAATTTCATCATGTTACCAAGCTGCTCAGGCTTGCTTTGAACTGAGGTCCTCCGGCTTCAGTTCCCTAACAGTTGGGATTACAAGCTTGCACTACTAGATCTCGTTGGGGAAACACTGTGTGTACATGTGCATGCATGTGTGCATGTGTGTGTGTGTGTGTGTGTGTGTGTGTGTGTGTGTGTGTGTGTGTGTGTGTGTGTTGGGGATCATATCACATCACATGCCATCCATTAGGCATGTTGGGTATAGTGCCCAAGGTTTCATCCTTGCAAGATATGTGCTGTATATGTATACACAAGCTATATTCCCAGATCTAAAATACTCTGTTTATGTAACAATTGAGTAAAACTCAGAATGAAGCAAGAGGTAGTGGTAAGGAGTAAAGGGTGGGGATGGATTCATGTGGATAAAGGGGAAGAACATTCTAGGATAGTGAGTTCCAGGAAAGGCAGAAAGGCACAAAGCTACACAGAGAAATTCTGTCTTGAAAAACCAAAAAAAAAAAAAAAAAAAAAAAATTCTGGCTAGGTTGGGGTGGGGAGTGTGGTAAGGAGGGAAGGGGAAGCGTGATGAATGTTTGGAGCAACAGGAAGGAGCCCATTGTGGCAGGAATGGAATGTGCATGGGCAGAGTTATAAATGGATGTTTCCTGTCCCTACCACTTGTTTCCAAATACCTGGTAGTTGCTTCCTAAAGTACCATGCAGAGGCTTATATTAATTGTAAATGCATGGCTGATAGCTCAGGCTTGTTGCTAGCTAACTCTTACACTTAAATTAACCCATAATGCTTATCTATGTTTAGCCATGTGGCTTGGTACCTTTTCTCAGTACAACATTCTCTTCTTGCTTCTCTGTGTTTGCCGTGACTCTCTGACTCTGCCCATCCTCTCCCAGAATTCTCCTGGTCTGGCTCTAGAGCTCAATCTCTTCCTGCATAGCTATTGGCCAATTAGCTTTTTATTAGCAAATGAAAGTAATACATATTCATAGAGTAGAAAAAGGATTATCCCACAGCACAGAGTAAGAGATGTGGGTGGAGTGGGAGCTGGGACCATTTGTGCTGAGTAGCCTGCAGTCCAGGAGAGGGTTCTGGCTTGTATTCTGGTTAGGTGTGGGAGCCATTATATTCTGAGTAGAGGGCTGAGGATTAAAGTTGTCTGTTCTGAAACAGTGGCACAGTGTGGAGAGTAGAATCTACAAGTCACTGCTGCCATTGAGAGGTTGTAGCAGAGCAGATGAGTGGTAAGGATGTTGTTTTTGGAGATGTAAAAGACAATGTTCTAGTATGTTCAGGAAATTACAAACAAGAAGTGAGCTTTCCTTGTAAGGACATGTATTAGGATGATAAAGTGGGGGCACAAGTTTGGAAGTGATACAGGTAGAGATGTCTAAAGCCATAGAGGTTGAGATTACCTATAGGGTGGTTATAGTCAGCAAAGAGGCCTGATACTGAGGTCTGGGTTTGCTGATGTTGAGAGAAGGGGGAGGTGGTTAGCATTGGGTTAGGGGAAAGACTTCAGCATTGTGGAATTCCAGTTCTCCTCTGACTGGAGTGGATAGCATGGAACATTGACTCGGGCTATTGTTTTTTATTCATGTATATGCAGTGTATGTTAAAAATAAGACTAGGAGGGCTGGAGAAATGGCTCAGTGGTTAAGAGCACTGACTACTCTTCCAGACTGCTCTTCCAGAGGTCCTGAGTTCGATTCCCACCAACCACATGGTGGCTCACAACCACTTGCAATTAGATCTGGTGCCCTCTTCTGGCCTGCAAGGATACATGCAGGCAGAACACTGTATACATAATACATCAGTAAACCTAAAAAAAAAAAAAAAAGTAAAGAAAAAAAATCGTGTACTTTAAAAAAAAAATAAGACTAGGAAACTATTAACACATTTATGGTGAGCTTTAGTGTGTTCAAGCACAAGGGAAAAGTTATTTGAAGGTTTACTAGAAAAATGTAGCAAAACCCTCACCATCTCAACAGTGGAATGTCTCCATTTTTGCAAATTAAGGTAATTGTTGGTGTGCTAGGCCACAAACACACTTTTGATGCTAATGTTTCCATAGTTGCACAGAATGTCATCAGACAAAAGAAACAGCCCCTGGCCTCAAAGCCGCAGCTCACCGTCTCTCCATTCAGTGAAAAGGTAAGTGTGGGGACCTAGGGTGTGTTTTGAGGCCTGGGTCCATTTCTTCTGGGAAGTCTTTGGTGTATAAAGACACACAAATTGCTCTTGCCCCACGACTTCTTAGGAATAAAAGTAGAAACTTCTCAGTTCTCAAAGGCAAAAGCTGCCTCTAGAAATGTTGTTTTTATATTTCAGCATATGTGTGCATCCCGTGATGCCTTTATTGTATTTTATTTTTTTGGTTTTTCGAGATAGGGTTTCTCTGTGTAGCTTTGTGCCTTTCCTGGAACTCACTTTGTAGACCAGGCTGGCCTCAAACTCACAGAGATCCGCCTGGCTCTGCCTCCCGAGTGCTGGGATTAAAGGCGGTCCGCCACCAACGCCTGGCTCCATGATGCTTTTACAGCGACGGTGAGCTTCTGTGTTGTCGCGGATGATAGGTGGGTTAAAGGTTTTATGCGGGGGGACAATTAGGATTAATATTAAAAAGGAACTTTGAAGGAGCAGGGAAGGTGGGCATAAGAATGAAAGTTAAAATCCAAAGTATTAGTTTCCATGTATATTCTTTAGAGAACCTGGGCTTCTGGTATAGCCAGCTATTGAAATTTCAGCTGGGAGAGAGAGGTAGGGCAGGCCTGACTCTGGGGATGTCTGTCTGTGGAGCATATGCCAATAGTTTGTGTGTGTGTGTGTGTGTGTGTGTGTGTGTGTGTCTATATATATATATATATATATATGGATTCTGAGAAGCACTGTGTTTCCAAACAGCTTTTTTTTTTTTGCCTTTCATTTTTGGGGTGTGTGGTGTGGCCTGTGAATCCAGGCTCTCTGAAGGAGTGACCTAGAGTGGGAAGCTGGGAAGTCCCTCCCCCCCCCCCCACCAAGACCTGACTCAGAGCAAGTGCTGCCCAGATGAGAAGGATGGCAGAAACCTGTGTGCTCCGCTGCTTGCTCACTAGGCCATGCTGTTTTGACTTTTCCCTTTCTCATTTTAGGTCTTCAACTATGTGATGGCTATTCTTGATCTGTCTGTTTTTCGGTCTCAAACTGTACTAGAAAGCCTGGTAATGGACCTGAAAAAGAAAATCCCAACTTTAAACTTCAGCCCATTGAGCCCCAGTGGGAAAATCTCCGTGCGAGGTTCATTTCTGGCTATCTTGAAGCTCAAACAGGCTTTGATAGCAAAAGCCATCTCCGCTTCAGAAAGCAACAGGAAGGAGGATGCCAGCGAGAGGAGAAATCGCAACAGACAGAAGAACCCTGGAGGCGTCCTACCGGGAAGGGAGACCTCTGCGGTGGCACTTGGGACCTCTGTCCCTGGGTCTGCCAGAAGCCAAGGGATGCTTGTGCTTGATACAGATGTTTTCCTTTACCTGAAACACAAGTGTGAGTTGTATGAACTAACACTGAACAGATACCATATCCTGTGTCAGGAGAGCGTGGATGGTGATGTCACCACCATTTGTCTACAAGATGCTCATGATGGGTCTCACCCCAGCAGTGTCAGATATATGAAAGAGCTCATTGAGGAGTGGGCCCAGGGGCTCCACCTTGAGCTCAGAAAAGAGACACTGGTTTTGGAAGGAAAGGGAGAGAGTGAGAAAAGAAATATTAAGCAGGCTTGTGAACAGCTGTGTTACAGATATCGTAGAGTTTTGATTAATCCTCACCACACACATATCAACATTATAGGACCTTCGTCCGACACGTTCCTGTTTAAGACAGAGCTCATGAAATCTGCAGGGCAAAAGGTCACTTGAGGTCTCAGCCACAGTTGTCATGGTGGCTTTCCCCAAGACTGAGAAGTGACTGTGCTTGCCTCTCATTTCATCCAGATTTCACTGTGTGAATCATTGTCTTCATGTTATAGGAGAAGAAGGTAGGATTTAGGGAAATTAAAATACTTATCCAGAGTTATCCAGCTGACAAGGAATGGGCCTGGCATTAAATACAAAAATGGTACCTAAATCAAATTGAAAAACAAAACAACAATGACAGTAATAACAACAAAACCTCACTAAACTTGGAAGAAATCTCACTTTTCCTGCAACTCCAAATTATTAGGAAAAGAAGTTTTTCCTCTGACAGAGGTTTGTATGAATACCATGCTGTTGCTAAGTCCTCAGGGTTTGTATTTACTCCACATAGCATTAGAATGTTGCCTAGGATCACTTGGGAAAGTAGTGGTTCTGTTAGAATTGTAAGGAGTCTTGGGAGAAATTTGTATGCTTGCTATTGTAGACAATTCTTGTTTTACAACAGTGTGCCATCCAGATACCCATTGTAATTTCAAAACATGGTGAGTCAAAAAAGTGCCTTTAACCCATGTAACTCACACAACATCCTAACTTTGCTACACTGTCTATGGTAGAGAAATGACTCCTGACCCTGGTTGCTGCACAATTGTGGCTGATTGTCAGTGGGAGCTCACTGTTGCTGCTCAGCATTGCTAGAGAGCATTGCATTGTGTATCACTAGCCTGGGGAAGATTCAGTGTCTCAAGTACTGACTATATACTCCTTTTGCACCATAATAAAGTAAAGCTTACAGTAATATTAAATTGTGAGTTGACCCATCATCAAGCCAAGCAAGGATCATCTGCATTCTGAGCATCTGTGATCTTACTCCTCAAACACTGTTATTTGAACAGCACAGTAATAAAGACAAAGAAAGGAAAGCTGTAGCGATTTGTTTCCAGGTCTCTGATTCCCTTGAAGTTAGCCCCAGAGTAAGGCAATTTTGCATAATGGAGCTCTGCAGAGCTCATCCTGGTGTAATAAATAATAGAACTGTATCTGTTCCTCTTAAATGAACAAACACGATAATGATTATTTTAACTATCAGTAGAGCATACAAAAAAAATCTATTTTGTCCTTATTTTCCTTTGCCACCTAAATCCCGAATGTTTAAATAATTTCTGTTTCCTTACGATATTTCTGACACCAAAACACAGGCAACAATTCCTAAACTTGACAAATGAGACTATGTTAGTCTGAACAAGGTTTGGGCCTCAGAGGATGCGATCATTCAAGTGAAAGAATGCTTTCATTTGTTCGGACTGCTGTAAAAGGTTTTGCAGGATGATTTAAACAATAGGCATTTTTCACAGTTCTCAAGACTGGAGTCAAGATCGGGGTGCAGCCATGGTTGGGCCATGATAAGGGCGCTATTCCTGGGAGAAAGCAAGAAAGATCCTCTGTCTCTTAGAACATTAATTCCGTCAGGAGGGCTCTTCTTCATGACTCAGTCACTGCCCTAAGGCCCCGCCTCCAAATACCCTCAGTCACTGCCCTAAGGCCCCGCCTCCAAATACCATCAGTCACTCCCCTCAAGGCCCCCTCTCCAAATACCCTCAGTCACTCCCCTCAAGGCCCCGCCTTCAATACCGTCTGTGTTAGGTTCCTGTGGCTGTGACAAAATGCCTGAGTAAATTCGCAGGAAGGGAAGATAGGTTGTGGCTCACAATTTCAGTCCATGGCTACTTGACCCCATAGCTGGGCTTGTGCCAAGGCACCCTCATTGTGAGGAGGGGATGGCAGAACTAGAATGTTGGCCTCATGGCAGCTGGGAAGCCAGAGGAGACAGGAGAGGTCTAGGAACAGCACTACTCTTCACTCTTCAAAGAACATCACCATGGACTCCACCTAGTTCCTACCTCCTGGCAGTTCACTCAGTTGTGAGCTCATCACCTGAGCTGTGTTGACAAAAGCACACTTAGGAGCTGTCTATCACACTCTCAGCTGGGGACCATGCCTTCCACATAGGGGTTTCTGGGAGTATTTTACAACCAAACCATGATATCACATTGGGACTAGAATTTGAACATGCGAGTTCGTAAAAGTACAAATATTCAGCCTCCAGTAGTCAACCCTGGACCCCAGGGATTTATGTCCTTGTCAAGAGCCAAATGTTTATTCTAGGATGGGAGAGGTGGTTCTCAGGGTAAAGGCACCTGATGTTCAGCCTGATGACCAGAGTTTGATCCCTGGGACACATGGTACATGATTACACATGAACACACACACACACACACACACACACACACACACACACACACACCACACCATACACACACACCACATACACCCACACCCACACACATACACCCACACCCACACCCCCCCCCCACACACCACATACACCCCCCCTCCCAAATACACACACAATTAAAAAACAAAACCCATGTGGTTTAAATGAGAAATGATGTCCTCAGTTGATGGCACTGTTAGAGAAGGTGGTGGAGCCTTGGAGCCTGCTGGAGGAAGTATGTCACTGGGGGTGGACACTGAGAGTTTACAGCCTCCCCTGCTTCCAGTTTTCTCTCCCTTCTACCTGATTTTTGTTGAAGGTATCTCTCAACTCCCAGCACATGACCCATGCTTGCTCTATCACTGCCATGCCTTCTGGACAGCACAGACTCCCCTCTGGAACTTTAAGCCCAAATCAGTCCTTTCTTCCATAAGGTGACTTCGGTCATGATGTTCTAGAAGAGTAACAGAAAGATAACTAAATGCCCCCAAAGCCACATTTATTCCATCTCAACAGCTTCAGAGATTTTGAACTCCAATATCTAAGATGCTTCCAACCTCATCGAAATCTGACAGCAGTGAGATTTGTGTGATTGGGTTGTGTCAAAATTCCTTTCTAGCTATGAATTTGGGAAACCAAAGATGTTTTGTGCTTCCAAAATCAGAGGGTGGGCAAGGAATAAGAAAAGCATCCTCATTCCAAAAGGGAAAAATAGGAGATGAGGAAGAGGCACGAGGTTCTAAGAGATGTAAGGGAAGCTGCTTGAATACAGTCTCCCGTTCACTGCTCTGCCTTCCTGGCCCATGGGACCAGCAGCTACAAATCTCACCAGACAGTGAATTGGCCAGTCCTTTGACTTCGGATCCCCAGCCTCCAGAAGTGTGCACAGATGTCTTTGTTAGTAAGTGACCTAGTCGCTGACATTTGTTATAGTAGTCTGAGCAAGCTGAGAGAGGCAGAGAGAGGGGTGGTTTACCCACCAGTCGAGGGTTTCCAGGAGCCGCCTGGAGCTGTGAATGGCAAGATGAATTTGTCTGGTGTGGAATATTCCTTTACACTGTGTGACTATATGTCACTGTGATTGGTTTAATAAAGAAGCTGACTGGCCAGTAGCTGGACAGGATAAGGTTAGGCGTAAGAGCCAAATTGAGAATGCTGGGAAGAAAAAGCGGGGAGTGGGGAGTCTCTAGTAGAGGCAAGGAGAAGCAAGATGGGCATGCTGTATTGAGAAAAGGTACCAAGTCATGTGGCAAAGCATAGATAAGAAATATGGGTTAATTTAAGTGTAAGGGTTAGCTAGTAACTAACCTGAGCTATTGGCTGAGCATTTATAATTAATATCAAGCCTCTGTGTGGTTACTTGGGAATGGCTTGTGGGACAGAAATTTCCGCCTATACCCTGGCCCCGAGAACATACTGATTCTAGACTTGTAGCTTCCAGACAACGAGAGAAGGACTCTTGGTTTTAAGTCATCGTTTGTGGTAGTTTGCCACAACCAACACAGGAAATGAGTAGACTCAACTTTCTTTAAAAAAAAAAAAAAAAGTTGGTGAGAGCCCCCATCTTTGCAGATGGTTTTGGGTGTGGGCCCTTGTTTTTACTTACAAGTTTTCTTACTCTGTTCTCCCCAGGGTATATC
Organism: Onychomys torridus; assembly: GCF_903995425.1. NCBI lineage: Eukaryota > Metazoa > Chordata > Mammalia > Rodentia > Cricetidae > Onychomys > Onychomys torridus. Next base: position 29,382,238 of record NC_050446.1, on the reverse strand, counting down.
AGAGCACATGGTACAGACTCAGTATTCTGCAAACACTTAGGAAGCACTTGAACAAGTTTTATAATCCATGTGCATTTACATAGGGCTGTGATGTCTGATTATGGTTGTCAACTCAACTACATCTAGAATCACCTAAAACCAAAACAGCTGTGCACACCCGTGGAGGATTTGATTGTATTGTTTGAGGTCAGAAGACCCCACCCTAAATCTGGCCACACCTGGTGGCAGCCCACAGAAAAAGACATGGAGAAGAAAGCTTTCGCTTTTTGCCTGCTTCTCCTCACTGGCAATTTCATCTCTCCTGTTTCTGATGCATTCCTTTAATTGTGTTAGAACCTTTTTCTTAGGGATTCCAAGGTAGACTGAAGACTGACAGCTCTCTGTCTTCTACTTTTGGATAAGGATGTGAGCTAACTACCAACCCAGGGCCATGCCTGTCTGCCTGCTGCCATGCTCCCCATCATTCTGGTCATAGTCTCTAACCTCTGCAATTGCGTGCACTAAATTAGATGTTTCTTTATAAGTTGCCTTGGATATGTTGTTTTGTTCTGGCAACAAAAAAGTAACTGAGAAAAGGACTCTGCCCTTAGTGTCTGATAAACCTGTGCTCAGTGGCCAGGAATTTGCTGGGTATTTTTTTTAAATCATGTAGTGTGTTCTCTCTTGTCAATACAATATTAATATTGATTTTTTTTTTTACTTTCTTATTAGAACAGCTCTGTATTTCCTATTTGCATTATTTTCTCCAATGCAGAAAATTCTCCCTGGCAAGACAATTGAGAGTAAAAGGGTATCCTTGTCTTTCTGTTCTTGTCAAGCTGGTTGGTCAGTGCCTACTGCTGTGGTCAGGCACCAGGCATGTTCTCTGGACTTACCTGTCTCTAGACTCAGGTTCACAGGAGACAAAAGTTGTGAAGACTTGCTGAATCTGTCTCTGGCATTTGGTTGTTGTCATCTGTAAGAGCTGGTCAGGAACCCATGACGTCTGTGAATAGTTTACCCATTAGTGCCTGAGATGTTAAAATGTTTGCATTTGTAGAAAATCCTCTACAGCATGTAGAAGTATCCCACTAAAACCACCATTTCTGTTACTCCTCTAGAACATCATGACCAAAATCAACTTATGGAAGAAAGGATTAATTTGGGCTTAAAGTTCCATTTAGTTGGCAAGAGTGTCCCACAGTTACCTTATTTCCCATCACTCTGGCAAAGGCAGAGGGCAGGATATGCTTCCCCTTGTTATTTTAAATGAAATACAGCACAAGAAGAAAGGAGCCTAGTCATTGTAGTACAGATCTAGTCAGTGCTGAGATGCTAACTTAAAGCAAAGCTGTCCAGGACATAATTTACTACAAGCATCTTCTGAGGCATTCCTACAAACCTGTTTCAAATGATGGCTAAGTATTTTCAGGCCTGTGTATGACAGTGGAGAACAGCTTGCGTCTGATGGGTAATTATTGAACATACATTTCTCCCTTCCCCTGAGAACTGCTTTTTAGAGTGAAAATCTCACATATTCCTTCCCGTGTTCTGTAAATTGCCAAGCATTTGGATTCAGTCCCTGGATCACCCCTTGCCCCATGCTCTATGCATTATCCTTTACTTTTGAGTAAAGCTTCCTTTCATCTTTGCAGTTTGCATGCACCTTTATTCATAAGCTCCTCGCATAAGATGCGATGTTGGTTTTAGTGTCAAATTTTCACAAATTAAACATCACCTGGATTACAATCCCTATCGTAACATGAAGAATTGCCTAGATTACTCACCTGATGTGGGAAGACTACCCCAAATATGGCAGCACCTTCTGCATCAGCCAAGGTGTGCGTGTGCACTCGCACAGTAAGAGGAAGATTACTCACCGGTTGCTCTTTTGGCCTTCTCTCTTGCTGCCAAGGCTAAGTTAATACTGTAGAAGTGGCAGTGGAAAGATAGTAAGATCCAGAGGTAGGGAACACTGGGGCAAAACTGTGTTCTGGACACAACAGGACCTCTGCACTTATGAGCTCATGGCAGCTGCGGTTGCCTGCTCAAAATCAAGGCAGCCCACATTCCAGCCCTGATGGGCAGGGGGCACATGAGTTCCTACTCCTGACCGAGGTGGTTAATAGTTGATGGTTTCTAGGGGAGGGAGAATCAGTTTATTTCAGGGTGTGGTTCCTGGCAGGTTGGACATGCTTCCCTGTATGGCCCCATGCCCGTGCACATGTAGGCAGCACTACTTGGATTCAGTGTGCTAGTTTTTAAAAAGGGACATGAAGTTGGGAGGGGCCGTGGGTAAGATCTGGGAGGAGCTGAAGGGGGAAAGCAGGGGAGCTGAATATGATTAAAATACATTGTGTGAAATCCTCAAAGAATAAATTACAATGATCTATCTATCTACCTCCCTCCCTATCTATCATCTATCCAGTCCCTCTATCTATTTGCAGGGGGCCACATGCATGATGATACTTAGGGTCTTGTTATTGTTTCATGGTGTTTAGATGAAGGAGGAGTTTGGTTACTAAGGAGCACAGCATGGATGGTTCTGTTTTGTGTATTAGTTTATTTTCTGTTGCTGTGATAGAATACCATGACCACAAGTGACTTAAGGAAGAAAGAATTTGTTTTGGCATATGGTTCCAGAGGAAGAGTCCATAATGGCCAGGGCATGGCAGCAGGAGGTCAGAGCAGGAAGCTGAGGGATAAATCTTCAACCTCAAACATGAAGCAGAGAGTGAACTGGAAGGGAGGTGGGACTATGAACTCTCAAAGGCCTCCCCCAGTGGTGTACTTCCTACAACAAAGTTCCACTTCATAAAGGTTCCAAACAACATTGCCAGTTCTGAGCAACTGTACTGCCATGGCATATTGCACCTTCCCATGAGCCATAACTGAAGCAGGAATCATTGTATTATAACATAATTTTGATGATAGATATCAAAATTCTTTCCTGAATTTCTCCATGTCTAGAGGAGGAGGGAGAGTCTTCTCTCTAGTCTGAAGTTAATAGATGAGTCTACCTTCTAATCCCTGGAAAGAGCTGAGCTTTGGCTTTGTCCTTAAAACAAAACTGATGGTTACCTTAAAGAAGTTACTGTTAGAGTTGTATACAGTGTTCTTCCTCTTTTTTTTTTTTTTGTCTAATTAAAAAGGAAGGTTTTAACTTTAACATAGTAAAATTATACACAACAGAAACAGTTATCAAGTAAGAATTACAGTTACAATATCTGATCCATTTGTATTTGGCAACTTTAGAGAAAATACTCTATTATCTATCTTATCTTTCTGAGTCTAAAGTTTTATACCTAATTTACCTTACATCATAACTAAGGGAGACTTTAAGTTTAGTTATTTAGTCTTTAACTCTGTCAAAGGACCCCAGAAGGGTATAATGTTACCTAATGATAGGGACATCTGGCTGCCTGAAAAGTCATCCAAAGTTCTTTGGTAACATTGGGGCATCCATCTTTGGCCTACAGGCCTAGTATATATGACAGACATTTCTGAGAAGCAGGGAATTTTGAAGGACTGTCCAACCTTGTCTTGGCAAAGTTTGGCAGTCACTTTCTGCTGGTCCAGTTTGGACAAATATATTATCAGCAATTAAGGCAAGGGCAGTTTCTCTGCCCAAATGGCTAGCTTTTGCCACAAAGAAAGCAAACTCCAAGCCGGGCGGTGGTGGCGCACACCTGTAATCCCAGCACTTGGGAGGCAGAGTCACGTGGATCTCTGTGAGTTTGAGGCCAGCCTGATCTCCAAAGCGAGTTCCAGGAAAGGCACAAAGCTACACAGAGAAACCCTGTCTCAAAAACAAAACAAACAAACAAAAAAAACAACAACAAAAAAAGCAAAACTCCATATGAAGTTTCTCCAATGCCCATCAACTTCTTTGAAGTAAATTGGTGCTGCCAGGAGCAGACATGTCTCATTGTCCAGAAAAGCCTTATGTTATTAAATATTTTAAATATCATATTGTCTAGGTCTTTGAAGTGTTTGAAGATCATTTATCTAAAATATATCTCTGTATGACCTTGAAAACATACCTAACATGACTATAAGTTTGATAGTTATGGGTGACTAACTACTAACCTGTATTTCTTTGTTATGTATACAGAGTTTTGCCTGCATATATGCCTACAGGTCAGAAGAGGGCACCAGATCTCATTATAGATGGTTGTGAGCCATGTTGTGGTTGCTGGGAATTGAACTCAGGACTTCTGGAAGAGCAGCCAGTTCTCTTAACCTCTGAGCCATCTCTCCAGCCCCTAACCTGTATTTCTTAATTATGTGTTATATTTTTAAATGAGCTGTATAAACACAATACTCCAAAGAAGAGTAGAAAAATATAAGGGGTTGGGGATTTAGCTCAGTGGTAGAGCACTTGCCTAGCAAGTGCAAGGCCCTGGGTTTGGTCCTCAGCTCCATTAAAAAAAAAAAAAAGAGTAGAAAAATACATACAGTGTAACAAAAATAACTTTAAATTTGTATTAATAAACCCAAATCCATACCAATGTAAAATATTTTGAGATTAATAGTTTTTTTGCATCAGAGTAGATGCAAAAATCTACCCTTTTATCTCACTTATAGTTTAGATGGTTAGTTCATCATTGTCATGGTGGTAAGCAAGGTAGCATGCAGGCAGACATGGTGCTAGAGAAGGAGCTGGGAGTACTTACATCTTGACTCAAAGGTAACAGTAAGTGGTCTGAGACAGTGGGCAGCATCTTGAGCTTTTACAAAACCTCAAAGCCTGCAGATCAGGATGTAGCTACTTTCAGCTACTGCTTCAGGGCCATGATAATAATGCACTAACCCTCTGAAACTGTAAGCGAGTCCTCACCTTAATGCTTTCTTTTATAAGAGTTGCCTTGGTCGTGGCATGGTGTCTCTTCATAGCAGTAGAACAGTGACTAAGACACTTACCATTGTAAGACAGCCTTTCCTGCTGGGCATGGTGATGCACCCCTTTAATCTCAGCACTTGGGACACCAATGCAGGCAGATATCTGTGAGTTTGATGCCAGCCTGGTCTACATGTGTTCTAGGTTGTCCAGGGCTATGTAGTGAGATACTGCTTAAAAAAAACAAAAAAAACAAAAAAACAAAACAAAACAACAAACAAACAAAAAAACCAAAAAACCTACACCAAACAAACAAACAAAAAGCAACAAAACTAAAACAAATAATAAACCAAAGAACAGCAAAACATTCAATGCTCCAAAAACAAGAAAGCCTTTCTTCAATTAATTAACAAATTAATTATTACTTTGAGACAAGTTCTTGCTATAGGTAGACCAGACTGGCCCCAAACTCACAATCCTCTTCCCTCAGCCTTCCTATTGATGTAGTTTTAGGCATGCAAACACAAACAGTTCCCTTCAGTCTTGTCCAACTGTAACAAGAGCATCAATTGGCTCAAATTGTTTGCCACTTTGTGACCACCTGCAAACAGGCCTACAGAGAAGCATTAGCACACCGGGTCACTCTGAAACATGGCGTTAGTGATAAATGAAGACAGCTGTACCCAAGAGGAGAACTCTCTGGTCATAAAGATGCCTGCCCCTGGGAGCCAGCTCCCTAGGTATTACAATGAATACAATTGAATATAGTTAGTGTGAGTCTGCTTTCTTCACTTATAGAACCTACCAGAGCAGTGACAGTCACCAGACATAGCTGCCCCGATGAGAATGACAGGCTACTGGAGACAAGCAGGTGAACATGGGAGCAACCCCAGGGTGACCCTCTTCTACTCAGCAGATGTCACTAGGAGTTTAGAACCACAGTTTTGTTCTGCAATGCCCTCTGCCATGATGCTTTGCTTTGCTTTGCTATGAGCTGAAGGTGATGGGGCCAAGCAACTGTGCATGGAAACATCTGAAGCCATGAACCAAAATAAACCTTTCTTCCTCTAACTTGGTTTCTCTCAGGTGTTTTGTTATAGTAATGAAAGCTGACTAATACAGGGAGCTATGAGAGGCCATCTCCACTACTACTGTTCCTGACAAGCGTCAAACTAAAACATGAAGGAGGTCAGGTAGTAGAAAGAGCTGGTGCTTGATCCTCAATGATCAAGAATGGATCAAGGGTCAAGCCATCACTTCCTTGTAAAGGAACACCCATACCTGGGGCAGCATCATTATACAGTACTGTAGTTAGAGTTTTCTTGCCTGGCCCACAGTCAGGACAAATCTCTCTCACCCGCCAGGCCCATAGACGCTCAGACCCAACCAAGTAAAAACACAGAAACTTATATTGCTTACAAACTGTATGGCCGTGGCAGGCTTCTTGTTATCTACTTCTTCCATCTTAAATTAACCCATTTCTATTAATCTATACTTTGCCACGTGGCTTGTGGCTTACCAGTGTCTTTACATGTTGCTTGTCATGGTGGTGGCTGGCAGTCTCTCCTCAGCCTTCCACTTCCCACAATTCTCTTTTCTCTTGTCTCGCCTATACTTCCTGCCTGGCCACTGGCCAAACAGCATTTTATTTATACAGAGCGATATCCACAGCACTTCCCCTTTTCTTTTCTTTTTTTTTTTTTAAAGGAATGTTTTAACTTTTACATAGTAAGATTACATGTAACAAAACAATTATCAAGCAAGAATTATAGTTATAATATCTAGTCTATTTGTTTTGGCAAAATTAAACAAAATATTCTACCTATCCTATACTTGTGAGTCTAAGGTTTTTATATTTAACTTATCTTTTATCATAACTGAGGAAATTATAACTATCTAGTCTTCAACCACATCAAAGACCTCAGAAGGATATATTATTACCTGAGAAATGGGAGAAAGATGCAAGTAACTTTCGGGAGTCTTGCAGGGTAGACAGAGACAGCTGGCAGCCTAGACAGTCACCTAATGTTCCTTTGTAAAGTTGGGGCATTTGTCTTTAGTCCACAGGGCTAGAGACTCTCAGTCACTTCTCTCAGTGTCCTGTAGAATGTCTGGTAGTTTCCTCTGCGAAGCAGGAACCTGAAGGACCATTTTGTCAAGCAAAGTTTAGTGGTCGGTCACTTTTCTATGGGTCCTGCATGTCTAGTCAATCAAGCAGTCCAGGCAAGAACAGTTTCTTGTCCAAATGGCTATTTTTGCCAAGGTGAAGATAAGATATGAAGTGTCTTTAATGCCCATCCTCCTCTCTGAAGTAAATCAGTGTTGCCAGGAGCAGACATGTCTCACTGTCCAGAAAGTCTAAATTTTAAAAATATTTTAAATGCCATATTCTGTAGGTCTTTGAAGTATTTGAAGATTACCTATATATCTGAAATATCACTATGTATACCTAGAAGTCTTAACTAACATGGCTTTGAGTATGATTATCATAGACGATTAATTATTAATCTATTTTTAATTACCCATTACAATTTGAAATGAGCTATACAAACATAATACCTTAAACAAGAGTAGAGATATACACACAGTATAACAAAATTAACTTTAAGTTTGTATCAATAGACTAAAATCTATACCAATGTAAAACATTTTAAACAAGTTGTTGCTCTTTAGAAGTAAGTTCCTTAATCTACCCTTTCATCCTATTATATCTATATCATATCCCCCTTTTCTTCTTTAGAAAGAGATCACATTTATAATCAACCTGCTTTAAATAAAAATATTGGTTTTTCTCTGTCCCACACCAGAGGGCTCTTCTGATTTGGGACACAAGAATCTCTTAATCTTTTTTTTTTTTTTTTTTTTAAACAATATGCCTGGGTTTAGAGAAGGAGTGAGTCAATTCCATCTCCAAAGCCAGCTGGGAATTTGGGCATAGTTTCTTTTAACTACTTCCTGCTGGAGGGGGGCGCTGTATCTTATGGGGACAGAAAGAAAATTTTTAGGATTATGGAGCAGTCTGTGAAGGTAAACCTCTGAGCCAGTTGCCTTGAAACCATTCTGGATGTGGGCCATGGTGTCATTGGAGACCTTTCAGGTGGTCTTGGCTGATCAAACCTGATGTATCTTAATGTGGAACAAATCCATAGCCTCTGGCTTTCTGTGGAAACAAAAGTAGAGCCTCCTTTCCAAAGCAACATATCCTTATATCCAAATTTTGAAGTCAAGTTACCTTTAAATTTACATATTTATTTAACTCAACAGCTTTTACGATCAAATCTTTTTCTGTAGTTAAAAATCTCAAAGCATAAACCAGATTCTCTGTGTAATATCCATCTTTGTAAGACAGAAAAGCCGCTGTGGCTACTGGCTCGGCCCACCTCAGCTTCCCAACATGGTGGTGGTACAGTTTACCGCCAGCTCTGAGTCTGGAGCCATGTGTACCATCAACTATCAGAAGCAGTTCTATCAAAGCAGTGCATAGCCCAGAAACTTTTTTTTTTTTTTTTTTTTTTTTTTTAAACTAGCAAAGGCTAAATCCACCATGCAGCAGAGTAAAGTGCTGCTTGTAGATGCCTCATTCCCGCCATACTGCAGGTCAGACGAACATGCCAGGAACCTGCCATAGTAGCTCAAACTGGCAGGCTGCCGTTAACTTGAGAAAGACAAGTAGGAAGCTGTTTTTAGCTCTGTTTAGAATCTTTTTTCTCAGATTTTAGGTGGAAACGCTTGCCAACACTGGGCGCCACAGTACATCCTTTCATTGCTGTAGGCAAGGTATGGAAAGAAGTCTCTTTTACTTTTTATTATTCTCTCTCTCTCTCTCTCTCTCTCTCTCTCTCACACACACACACACACACACACACACACACACACACACACACACAAATGAGTTAGTTCTTTTCTTCCACTGGATTCTGGGGATCGAACTCTGGGAGTCAGGTTTGTGCAACAAATGCCTTTATCACTGAGCCATCTTGCTGGTCCAAAAGTCTTTTTAATGATACTCACTGTATAGTTGAGTCATCATGCCACTGATGGATGGAACAGCATTGTTGACAGAGCAGAACAAGGCACATCAACTGGACTGACTCAACTCAAGAAGTAGAAGTAAACAGCCATGTTATCACGGGTTCTAGATAGGTCTTGTTATCAGGTATTCTGGGTAGCTTGGGAAGCATTTCTATTCTCACTAGGATTTGATCTGGGTGCTTTTTTTTTTTTTCATATCTTCTTGTCCTGGGTGCTTTTTTCATATCCTCTTGTCCTGGGTGCTTTTTTCATATCTTCTTGTCCTCAGAGAGGAGACTTTAAAAATATCTTCCTTCCTTCCTTCCTTCCTTCCTTCCTTCCTTCCTTCCTTCTTTCCTTCCTTCCTCCTTCTTTCCTTCCCTCCCTCCCTCCCTCCCTCCCTCCCTCCCTCCCTCCTCTCCTCTCTCTCTCTCTCTCTCTCTCTCTCCTTTTTTTCCCATCCTCACAGGAAGTGGGCCAGACTATGGTACCTGGAGGAGACAGGATTAGGCTATGTAATAAGATGTCCTTAAACAAAATCCCCAGAAAATAAGGTTATGTATTGCCTAGTTTCTTAAAATGTGACTAGAGGCTAATAGGAATCTAACCCTGTGTCCTTTTTTCCTAGGACTGATGGTTCAGTATTTGCTAATTCAATGTTTTCTGAGACTGCACAGGGCATAAAGACAGACGATGGGTTCATAATGCCAGGGAGCCTGAGTCAGAAGACATTGTGCAATGACATGTGTAAGGGCCAGACTCCACTAGTTCTCACAGGGACCTCTAGACCCGATTGCTGTTCTCATTTGGCTATGCACTCCCTTGGCAAGGGAACCCTGTGCTGTGTCCGATATGTTCTGAGTAGGAGTAACAAAAGATAGGAGGGTGATCTGCAGTTCTCACTCATCTCAGCAGACATCTACCATCCCCAATCCGGACACAGAACATTTCTCATTCTGACCTTGGAATGATCTGTAGTGAGAATATTTACTGTTTTTGCTCCCATCTCCTCAACACACCATCGAAAAATAAAGCAGTCCCACGATAGGCCATTTCTGGAGATCTGAGCTGATGGAGAGTAACGTGAAGATGGAAAACAGTCACAGGGCTCCTGGAGGTGCCAAGTGATTCAGCCTGGACAGCATCAAGTCACGTCCGTGCTGGGCTGGCGACTGAATTCACACCGAACTGAAACTGTATTGGGGGTGTTGAATCTTAACTTTTGGTGAACGATTCAAAGGTGACAATGTTCTCAACTTGACTTTGTCTTATGGGTTCAAGGGGCCAGTCTTGAAAAGTTGTTATTGCTGAGCCCCTGTGGAAGGGGCTTTGGGTGTGTTCATCTGGTGTCTAGAGATGAAGCCATGCTTACCCTATGTTTACCCTTTGCTGTTCTTCTTACTACATTGCCTCCTCCCCCTCTTCCTTCTCCTTATTTGCCTCCTCCTCCTCTGCCTTCTCCTCCTCTCCTTTTCCACCACCCTGCTTTCTCTTCTTCTTACAGAGTTTTGCCATGTGTAGCCCAAGATGGCCTGAAACTCAGGATCTTCTTGCCTTAGCCTTTCAAGTGTTGGGATTATAGGTGTTCACTAAAATGCCTACCTCAATTTCTCCTCCCCCACACCCAGAAATGGGTTTTTAAAAATAGCTCAAGACATAGTAATTGTGCTCGTTGGTTAATGTTAACATGACACAAACTAGAGTCATCTAGAAGACAGAATCTCAACTGAGAAACTACCTCCATCAGATTGGCTTGTGGGCACATTACTGGGGCATTTTTCAGATTAATACTGATGTGGGAAGCTTCAGCCCACAGTGGGTGGGTGGTGTCATCCCTGGGCAGGTGGTCTTGGGCTATATAGAAATTCAGGCTAAGTAAGCCAAGGGGAGCAAGTCAGCAAGTCATTCCTCCTTAGCCTCTGTTTCAGTTCCTGCCCCGACTTCCCTCAATGATGGACTGTGACAGAGAAGTACAAGCCAAATAAACCCTTTCCTCCCTGAAGTGGTTTTGGTCAAAGTTTATTACACCAACAAGAAGCAAACTAAAACAGTCATGATGATGATGATGATGATGATGATGATGATGATGATGATGATTTTGGTTTTTTGAGACAGAGTTTCTCTGTGTAGCACTGGCTGTCCTGGAACTCAAATTGTAGATCAGGCTGGCCTTGAACTCACAGAGATCAGCCTGCCTCGGCCTTTCAAAGAAATGATTACTTTTAAACACACAGAAAGAAAAGTATGCTTTAATGTAACTGTAGCAAAAATGCAAAATTTCTATATATTCAGAGATATAGAATTATCCAAGGTAAACAAATGTTTCTGGGTTTGATGTTCTTTTTATTTTCATATCAGTTTTACATTCTATGCAATCAATTAGTGCTCTAAGACATGTTAACTTCAACATCTCATCATTTAAAATACATCATTTCTAAAACAAGTTTACACTTCTTTCATTCTGTCTTCTGGTGGTGTGGTCTGGCCTTAAGAATTTTTATAAGCATTTATATGCTTTTCTTTCACATAGCATCTCTCTCCTCTGTTCTTTTGGTGCGCCACGACAAAGGCTGGGAAGATTTCCTCACTTTGGAGTAGGCCTTTTTTACCTTCCCCAACCCAACCCCAGTGTAATCACCACCAAGAAGCAGCACTTTTAAGTAAAAGACATTAACACAGTGGTGGCGGTGTCTAGGAAACAGTGGCCCAGGCACTCCCGCGTAAACAATGATGATGTCATTCTGAGTGATGGACTGTGACATCCTCCAAGTGAGGGAATGGGCAATTAGCTCTTGACTCCGAACTTGGATTTCTGTGTTATCTCTCAATATTAAAGAGACTCACTGCTGAGTAGTTTGTTGTAAGGAAAGCTCAGCTAAAATGTCCCTGAGTGGGAACTAGTTACACCAGGATTGATTTTTTTTTGTTGCAAAATTGCCGAGACTCAGAAGCAGTTACAATCTGAAAAAGCGCTAGAGGGCGCCAGACTCCTTCGTGAGGAATTTTTCTTTGTCCTGCAGCACACAGCACTTTTTATATCATCAGCCTGGCAACCTATGAATTCAGGGATCAGCTTGAGTCCGCAGGCACGATTACACATGCATTAGAAATTTAACAGCCACAGATTTTAGAGGGTAAAGTTACAACTGCACATTAAAATGGACCTAAGAGACCTATTACTTAAGACAATCTATGGACCTTGCTTGAATCATAATGCAAACATCATTTTTAAAATGATGTTTGTGAGACAACCAGGGAAATTTGATCAGGAATAAAAGTTATATTACAGCATTATTGTTTGTTTTATTAGGTGTGGTAATGGTATCTTGGTAATGCTAAAAATTCCTTAACTATTAAAGACAAAAATGTTTACATGAAATTACTTGATGCCAAAATTCATTATAAAATATTTCACAATAAGGGTGGGATGCAGCTCGGTTGTAGAGAGTTGCCTAGCATCTACAATAAAGTGACGAAGTGTGTGCATCTCTCTCTCTCTCTCTCTCTCTCTCTCTCTCTCTCTCTCTGTGTGTGTGTGTGTGTGTGTGTGTGTAGTGGACAACAGAAGATGTAGGTGGATGACATCTTGATAATTGTTGGAACAGGAGTTCATTGTAGCATTTGTTATGCTTTGGTGAGTTTCTATCAATTTCTACTAAAAGTAAAGATAAAGCCCAGAGAGGTGCGTCAGCTAGCAGGGATGTTTCCAGACAAGTCTCACAATGTGATTGATTCCTGGAACTCATGGGGTAGAAGGAAAGAATCAATTCCTACAAGTGGTCCTCTGATCTCCACACATGCAGTGTGGTGTATACACACGCACACACACACACACACACACACACACACACGCACACGTGGGCATACACATGTGCACACACAGGTGCACACACATGCCAAAAAAGAATACAGATGAAAATGTACTTGGTTCTTTCAATATTTATCTATGCTTTTATTTATTATCATAGAGAGGTGATCTGTATTTCTTAGGTTACAAAGTCAGATATGCAAGAAAATAGTACTTTGTCCCCATACTTCAATCCTATTCATTTCTGGTTTGAGCTTCTGTTCTATTAGATGTCAGAAATTAAAGTCATTTAAGTCAGACTCACTTGACTATCAAAAACTTAATCCAAGAGAGTCTGGATTTCGTATCTCACTTTCTCCCACAACAGAACTGCTGAGTGGAAGTCGGGGCTTGGAGGGGATGGTGGGAGTTTGTTGATGGACCTTGTCTGCCACCTTGGGTCAAAAATCTCATAAGACCTCTTGATCTTCTCTTGGGTCCTTGCAAGCAACAGCCACATTGGCTGACCAAAGTCTGCCAGGGCTCCCTGGTCTGCCTCTCCCCGGGATTCCCATACCTCTTTTGAAGTAGGAGCAATATTCGGACTTTCTTAGCCCTATTGCTCGGCCATTTCTGATTGGCTTCTCCTATGACAGGTGTGACATGGACAACCTTGAGAACTCTAGGATACTTGTCGCTTCCACAGGTCCAATAAGGGAATAATTACTTCTGGCCTTCAAATCCTGTGACACATCTGGGCTTTTGGGTTCAGTTCCCAAGAGAGAGGGGCCCACACAGGCCCTCTTCTTAAGGGAATGTCGAGAAGTCTACTGTCTCTCCATGAAGCGTGTGGTTTCTCGTCTATGGGTAGAGAGAGCACATAACCCTCTACCAACTTACAGCATAAACATCTGGTGTCCTTTAGAGCTCTGGCTGCAAGGAAGGTCACGAGCTCAAAGGGATTAGGAAGAACAGTTTGTCAGTTAATACAATAATAATGGATGATTACATTGAATAATTGTAATTAAAAACTTAACATTTCCTTCTGCACAGAAAGAGACTAGGTAAGCATTAGGAAAGGGCAGAAGTCTAGGGCATAGACCACTGGTACAGTGCATGCCTAGCATGCACACGGGCCTGGGTTTGATCCTCAGTACCATACACACAAAAAGGAGCTAGGAAAGTTGTGGGCTCTGAGAGGCTTCGACAGACCTCTGTTCTAATTCAGATTCTATACCTTTTGTAGTGAGTATCAGGCACATTTCTTTTTTCTTTTTTCATCATGTTAGTATTTATAAAGCAGATCAATGCACATTTTGCTTAAACAAGATTATGTATAACAGATACACGAAGAAAATTTGGCCTTTTGTATAAAACCCATACATGACAAGCATTTAAAAATCATTATTAGCAAAAAGACAACAAGCAGGAAAAGCCTCTTATCTATTTTTTCCACCTGGTTACTGAGTCTTTCTCCTAAGACTTCTTAAGCTATTAGCTCAGGCCTTAAGGGGCCGTGTGGGAATCCAGGTGGAGCCCCAGGCACCGAAAGCTGCCACAACTCAGGAGAAATGGTCTCTGGCATCTAGTCCGCGGTCTGCGGAGCTGAAATTCCCCCGGTATTTGAAGAAATAACTGTGGAGCCTTCGTTCCCAGTGTGGCCATCCTTTATGAGCTGTCAGTGGAAAGGAAACAGATGAAAGGAGGGATTCCTGCAGTATCATGTCACCGTGGCCTCAGGAAACAGGGAAAGAAACCCAAACAGTTTATAGTGGATAAACTTCCAGATGCTTATTGTCAAGACCTCTGCTCGGGATAGAAAGAAAACCCAAACTGTGCCATGTCCGACTCCTGCAATGTAAGAAAAAGCCATGCATCCTTCCTCAGCCCTTCCTGCCTTGATGGCCAGGAGAGAGATAATGGCGGATGGCTGTTCTCTCTCTCTGGGGTACCTTGACAGTGACTCCAGACTAAACTGCAGCTGGTTCCTTTCTGTTCGTGGATGTCAGGTTCCAGGTCCCTGGGCAGAGATGTCAAGCTTTGTAATTGGCTTTATTCTTGAAGCAGGAAGGTGTTGCAAAGGTACCAAGACCTGGCCTAGCATGAGCAATCCCCGGCTCACACATGTGCACGCTCTATATCCAGATGCAATCTTTTAATTAATCATAGGCACTCAGAGTGCTTGACCGCATTTTATTGCTGTTAAAGTAAGTTCAGTGAAGAAAATGTCTCATGTTCTTACATCATTTCTTAACAGAAAACTCCCAAGCCAGGATGTCTTAAAGTGTGCATTTTGGGGTCCCTGTAAAAGTTTCCCATTACAGCTATAAATCCTGTGATTACATTGGGTACCCTCAGATAATCCAGATAATTCCTTCATCACAAGGCCCATGACCCGTTTACCTCTGTAAAGTCCTTTTACCTTATAACGTAGTTTATTTACAGCCTTCCTAGACTAAGGTGTGGATTCTCTTGGAGCCTTCTTAGACTAAGGTGTGGATTCTCTTAGAGCCATTTATTATTCAACCTACCACAGTTCACTTCTGACCACCAAAGATTTATTTCCCTTCCTCGTACAGGATATATTCATTCCATCCTATTTATCTCTGAAAGTCTCAACCCAAAAATCTAAAATGTCATCAATTTTGATCTCAAGAGCTCTTGATGGCTGTGGCCAATACAGGCCATTCTGAGGCGAGACTCGTCCCCATCAATGGACCTATGACATGCAAGAAGCACTTGTCTGCTCCTCCCCCACAGTGCTGGCGCTGGCACCGGATAGAGTGCATCCCAGGTCAGGAGGCGAGTCACAGGAGGAATGAAGCTACTGCTTTGCACTGAGCAAGGTCAAAACCCAGCTGGGATAGCAACATCAGATTTCTCAGCCGGGAAAAGCACACCACGTTTTGTCGCTCCGGCTCTGCCCTTAAGGCTTTCTCTATAGAATGATTTATTCTTCGTGAATAATAGCATGCATTTGCAGGTGAGCACTTTTGGAAGTCTGTTTTGTGCATGGAGGAATTTTGAAGTCTTAAAACCCTCCTCCACTTTTTGCTTTCAGGACCCATGTTGGTTCCCTGTAACAAGTGCCTGAGATGATGGGCTGATAAAAATGAAACAGACAAACAACAACAACAACAACAACAACAACAAACCCCACGAGTTTTACTTTGGCCTGCAGGGTTGGAGGGTTGGAGGTTTGACTCTGAGGGTGGTTCTGATGCTTTTGGGTCTGTGGTAAAGCAGCAATTGTGGTGGAGAATCCATCATGGGAACAAGCTGCTCGGCTCACAGAGGCCAGGAAGAAAGAAAAAAAAAAAAAAAGAGAGAGACCAATGTCCCACAATCCTCTCCAAGGGGAAGGCTTCTTGTGACCAAAGACTTCCCACCAGTTCCCATCCTCATTTCTTGAAAGTTCCCCTGAGTCCCAATAGTGTCACAGGAGGTCAGTCTACAGTAGATAGGCTCTGGGGGTCATTTTCGATCCAACTGTAACACTTCCATTATTCCAAGCTGGCTGTCTCTGCAGCTTCCACATGAACTGTTTGAGCCTCCCATGTTTGTTATGAGGATTTACTTCATTAGATGGAAGGGCTCCTCCGAAGTATTTCCTGACTTCCACTGAGAGGTTGAGTGGACCCAGGAGTCATAGGAGTAATGTCTTCAAAGAATCCTCCTGTGGCTGAGCGTTTGTTCTGACCTGTGTATTTTTCTTGAAGCACACGAGCAGACAATCCTTCACCCATGTCCGCAGCTTTCTTTTCAGATCACAGTGGCATGAGTCTCCTAATTTTTGTGTCTCTTTTAAAGATCAGAATGGGTGGAGGCCCCAAGTCAACAAAGGCAGGCCAAGTCATCAATGGCTGGCTTCTCTCCCATTCAGCAGTTCTTCTGGCTGTCCACCTTTTTCCTCTTGCATTTTACTATAAAAAGTAAGACACAGGTTACACCTTCAACATTTTGGAATCTCAAGTTCATATCCCCGTTGATTGCTTAAGGTTTTTCTCTATACAACTGAAGGACACAGGTCACTGAAAACTTTCTGAGATTACATAAAAGGATCTTTTCACCTATAACTCCCAATAACACACTTCCAACTTCTGTGTGAGCCACATGGGTGGTGCCTTTAATGTCTATCCACCAAGGTTCTCTTTGTGACAATTTAGGTATTATTTGAGAACATGTATTTTTTCCACTGTATTTCCTATTTCCTTCTGAATCCCCACTAGCAGAATCAATTAATTAAAAAATTTAGTTTAAAAATGTACCACAGTAATGTAAGATTTTAGTAATAGAGGAACCCTGAGGATAGGACAATATGTGAGTATTGCACTCTTTGCATGGTTTTCTGAAACCTGAAATCACTTAAAAATCTCCTAAATCAGCCTGGAGAGATGGCTCAGTGATGAAGAACACTTGATGTTTTTGTGGGGACTCAGATTTTATGTCCAGCACCCATTCAGTAGCCCACAACTATCTGTAACTCTAGTACCTACGGGTTCAATGCCTTCCCCCGACACTGCACACACATAGTAGGCCTACATACATCCCCTGCAATAAAATAAACTTGAAAAATTCTTCTAAGATAATAAATCCTTAAAAATAATCATTGTGACTTTGCTAGATAGCAAGTCCAACTGGAGGCATCAGGAAACACTAAGGATGGTTGGGACACAATTTATCTAGTTGTGGGCTCTCCACTGTTCTTGCAAGTAGATAGAGATGGAAGGAGAGACTACCCCAAATGGATGCCCTATTTGTTCCTTTTTTTTTTTTTTTAAACTGCCAGAGGAAAGGAGGAAAGCTTTTCTTGGCTTTATCTCAATCATATCAGATCAAAATAATACTTGGACATACTTTAAAGCAGCACGTTTTGGAACATAGTCTAGTGTCATACAATGTGCATTTTAAAATCTTTTCTAGGGTAATTACTCTTTTCACTATCTTTTATTTCCTCTAACACATTCAGGGCAGAGCATATCATCTTCTAGTGTGGGACTAGGAAAAGTACATGTTGGTAGCCAGAAGAAAGTACAGTTCTCTAGGGAGTGTCAGGGACTCAGGTCTGACCTGCATGAAGCTGCAGGTGAAGCCTGTCATTCTGCAAGGGGAAGCCTGATGTGGCTACCTCATATCAGGGGTTGCATCAAAATCTTTCACAGGCATGTGTGTATGTGTGGGGCTTGGCACAAAACCTCACAGCATTGGGTTGGATGGCTCTTTAAGTCATTCTTGCTCCAGACACCAATGTAGACATCTGAGCTGAAGTTATAAGTTCAACTATTTTTATTCTCCTCTTTTTTTTTTTTTTAAAACCAATATTCCCCTACACTTCCTGGAATATGGCCACAACCTGGCCTCTCACAATGTGTTAGGGATATCAGAATTTTGTGTACAGTACGCCTGTCCCTAGAGTCCCAAATCAACCTCTCTTTTCTTCTCGCTGAAACTGTGACTGGAATCTGACATTTTCAGAGAAGACAAAGCCACTGGCACTGAGGACATCACAGTTCACTGTCAATAGCAGAACGATTAACACCGTATATCTAGTCATAGTCCATAAGCACTGTAGGCTTTTCTCATTATGTTCCCCAGCCTTTCCAGCCTCTACCCTTTGCTCAGTTCCAAAGCTAGGTCTTCAGGTATGTTTTACAGAAGCACCTGCCCTCTGGTTCCTAAATCTATATGCATTTTCTTCCCCCCCCCACCTTTTTTAAAATTATATTTGTGTTTTAATTTTACACATCAGCCATGGGTTCCCCTGTCCTCCCCCCTCCCGCCCCCACCCCCACCTTCCCCCCAGCCCCTCCCCTCCATTCCCATCTCCTCCAGGGCCAAGACTCTCCTGGGGATTCATTTAAACTTGGTGGATTCAGTACAGGCAGGTCCAGTCCCCTCCTTCCAGGCTGAGCAAAGTGTCCCTGTATAAGCCCAAGGTTCCAAACAGCCAGCTCATGCACTAAGGACAGGTCCAGGTCCCATAACCTGGATGTCTTCCAAACAGTCCAAGCCACTCAACTGTCTCACTTATCCAGAGGGCCTGATCCAGCTGGGGGCTCCACAGCCTTTGGTTCACAATTCATGTGCTTCCATTTGTCTGGCCTTTCGTCCTCGTGCTTTTTCCAATCCTGGGCTCAACAATTCATGCTCCTGCAATCCCTCCCCCTTCTCGACAACTGGACACACGGAGCTCCACTTGGGGCCTGGATGAGGATCTCTGCATCCACTTCCATCAGTCACTGGATGAGAGTTCCAGCCCAACCATCAGGGTGTTTGGCCATCTGATCACCAGACTAGGTCAGATCAGACTTTCTCTTGACCACTGCCAGCAGTCTACAGAGGATGTATCATTGTGGATTTCTGGGGACCTCTCCAGCACTCTGCCCACTCCTGTTCTCATGTGGTCCTCATCCATCATGGTCTGTTATTCCTTGTTCTCCCTTTCTGTTCCTGATCCAGCTGGGATCTCCTGCTCCCCCAAGCCTCCCTTCCCTCAAACCTTGCCCTTCATTTCTCCCACTCTTGTCCAGGTTGTTCATGTAGATCTCATCCATTTCTCTGTCATTTCGTGATCCCTGTGTCTTTCCTAGGGTCCCGTTTTCTAGGTAGCCTCCCTGGAGTTGTGTAGAAGTCTAGTCATCTTTGTTTTACATCTAGTATCCTCCTATGAGTGAGTACATACCATGTTTGTCCTTCTGAGTTTGGGTTACCTCACTCAGGATGATTTTTTTCTAGATCCATCCATTTGCCTGCAAACCTCATGATGTCATTGTTTTTCTCTGCTGAGTAGCACTCCATTGTGTATATGTACCTTATTTTCTTTATCCATTCTTCAGTTGAAGGGCATCTAGGTTGTTTCCAGGTTCTGGCTATTACAAACAATGCTGATATATGAACATAGCTGAGCAAATGTCCTTGTGGTATGATTGAGCATTCCTTGGGTATATGCCCAAGAGTGCTACAGCTGGGTCTTGGGGGAGATGGATTCCCAATTTTCTAAGGAAGCGCCATATTGATTTCCAAAGTGGCTGTACAAACTTGCATTCCCACCAGCGGTGGAGAAGAGTTCCCCTTGCTCCACATCCTCTCCAGCATAAACTGTCTTCTGTGTTTTTGATCTTAGCCATTCTGACAGGTGTAAGGTGGTATCTCAGAGTCGTTTTGATTTGCATTTCCCAGATAATTAGGGATGTTGAGCAATTCCTTAAATGTCTTTCAGCCATTTGAACTTCCTCTGTTGAGAATTCTCTGTTTAGTTCTATAGCCCATTTCTTAATTGGACTGTTGGGCATTTTGATGTCTAATTTCTTGAGTTCTTTCTATATTCTGGATATCAGCCCTCTGTCAGATGTGGGGTTGGTGAAGACCTTTTCCCATTCTGTAGGCTGTCGCTTTGTTTTGTTAACCATGTCCTTTGCTCTACAAAAGCTTCTCAGTTTCAATAGGTCCCGTTGATTGATTGTTTCTCTCAGTGTCTGTGTTGCTGGTGTTATATTTAGAAAGTGATCTCCAGTGCCAATGCGTTCAAGAGTATTTCCTACTTTCTCTTCTATCAGGTTCAGAGTAACTGGATTTATGTTGAGGTCTTTGATCTACTTGGACTTAAGTTTTGTGCACGGTGACAGATATGGATCTATTTGCAGCCTTCTACACATTGACATCCAGTTATGCCAGCACCATTTGTTGAAGATGCTTTCTTTTTTCCATTGTACATTTTTGGCTTCTTTGTCAAAAATTATATGTTCATAGGTGTGCAGGTTAATGTCAGGGACTTCAATTTGACTCCATTGGTCCACATATCGGTTTTTATGCCAGTACGAAGCTGTTTTTATTATGGAAGTTCTACAGTATAGCTTGAGGTTGGGGATCATGATGCCTCCAGAGGTTGTTTTATTGTACAAGATTCTTTTGGCTATCCTCGGTTTTTTGTTTTCCATATGAAGTTGAGTATTATTCTTTCCAGATCTGTGAAGAATTGTGTTGGTAATTTGATGGGGATTGCGTTGAATCTGTAGATTGCTTTTGGTAAGATCACCATTTTTACTATGTTAGTCCTGCCTATCCATGAGCATGGGAAGTCTGTCCATTTTCTGACATCTTCTTCAATTTCTTTTTTCAGGGACTTAAAGTTCTTGTCATATAGGTCCTTCACATGCTTAGTTAGAGTAACCCCAAGGTATTTCATATCATTTGTGGCTATTATAAAGGGTGATGTATCTCTGATTTCCTTCTCAGCCTGTTTGTCTATTTTATATAGGAGGGCTACTGATTTTTTTGAGTTGATCTTGTATCCTGCTATGTTGCTGAAGGTTTTTATTAGCTGTATCAGTTCCTTGGTTGAATTTTTGGGGTCACTCTATATGCATTTTCTATTGCATCAGATTTCTAAAATTTCAGTGACTTAACACAAATTCCTTGCCAGGAGATCAGATGTGTGACTACTGTGTCACAAGGCTGCAGTCAAGGAGCTTGTCAGTCAGGGATGTGTTTCTTCCACAGTCTCCAGGGAGGACCTTCTCAGCTTACAAGCGCTGCTGGAGTTCATTGGTTTGTGTCCTGCTTCCAACACTCACATTTCCCAGACCTCTGATCTCTTTGCCACAGCCCGCTTTCTGAGTTAGACTTCCTATTTCTCTCTCTTCAGTTTCTAAGGATCTTTATGGCTGTGGCGGAGCTAGTAGAAGAGCATGTGCCTGGCCTATCATGCTTGAGGACAGATCTTCATCACCCCAATAAAGAGAAAAACCATCCTTATGATTTTATTGTTTCAACCTGTGTAATGGAGCATGACTTCTTGATTTACAATCCTTTTGCTAATTATACCTAGAAAGTTCGTTTTGAAAGCAAGGCTTTGTAGTTTTAGGTTCTAGGACTGAGGATATTGTAGCTTGCCTGCCTGCCTGCCTCCCTCCCTCCCTCCCTCCCTTCCTCTCTCCATTCCTCCTTCCCTCCCTCCCTCCTTCTCTCCCTCCATTCCTTCCATCACCACATCTTAACAGTCTCAGGGTGGGTTTTCTGGAGTCAGACACTGAAAGCCTGTCTGGGCTGTAAAAGTACATCAAGAATTAAGTACCGAGGAAGGAAGCAAACAACAGTGAAGAACATTGAAGTGTGAGGCAGGCCTGAATACACTTTGGCCACTGCAAGGCCAGCTGTGGTGTGAATTGTTCGGTCTTGAGACACATGTCAAAGTGTCTGTTCCTATGCCATGCTCAGTCACTGGAGGGAGGTGCTAGGTGTAACCTGGCAGCTTTCTGTAGTGAAGGCAGATGCTGATGGAGTCTGTGGTTGGAGGTGAGCTGCTGGCTGTAGCCAGGAGGAAGCCCTTTCTTGAAGGAGGATCTGTGCTGTGCATCTTTGTGTTTAGAACACATAGGTCATGTGAATGAACAGAGGACTGGAGGTGTGTACTGATACTTATGTGACCTTTGATTATTTGGCTGGAAGCTGTTGGACCAGCTGAAATCCAGCATAAATCATGGTAGAATTTTCATGGCTTTTATGATCCTTCTAATAGCTCAGGACAGAACTCAGTTGGATTCTTGGTAATGGCAACTATCTTGGAAGTTTCTGTGAAAGATTTAGGTTGTTAGAAGGAGTCTAATTGGTTCAAGCCACAGTCATGACCCACCTCTCTCACTAGTACTCATTGAGGGTGTAACTCAGGAATAAAGAGCTTGCCTGGTGTATATATGAGAGGCCCTGGATAAAAAAATTGGCAACTCTCATGCCAATATTCACTATCTTTGTCATCAACAAATTAAACATTGATACTGTGTAGTAAATATTGACTAGTCTGTACTAAGTATTTTGCATGTAACATCTCATATATCATTACAGTATGTTGAAACAGTTCAGGGAGTTGTTAGTATGGGGCCAGTGAGAGGCAGTATCCATGTTCTGCCATGTCCCCAGTGCTTCTTCCTCGGATGTGACATCACAGCTCAGTTGTGATATAGTGAGCAGCACCCATTCTGACCTAGAGCCTGACATGTAACCTATGATGTGATACGTTACCTTACAGCATGGAGTTCAGTTGTTTGAGTTCCAGAGCATCGTTTAAACAACTGACCCCAACACCAGTATGTTCTAGTATCTTTTGAGGGTGGGCACATTCTTATCTTTAAAGAAATACAAAATTGGAGGGTGGGAGATGGCTCAGTGGATCATGTGCTTGCCATGTATGCACAACGACCCAAGTTTGATGGCCAGAATCCATAGAAGAAATCCAGGTGTGATGGTGTGCACCTGTAATCCCAGCATGTTAGGATTCAGTATGGTGAAACAGTTCAGGAAGCTGGATCCGCGGGGCTCACTGACTAGCCTCCAATTGGTGAGCTCAGGGTCAATGAGAGATCCTGTCTCAAAACACACACACACACACACACACACACACACACACACACACACATAAACAAGCCAAGGAAGGCAGAATGTGAGAAATGAATGACCCCTGAGGTTCTCTGGTCTCTGCATGTGTATAGGTACCCATGTGCATAGAATTGTTAGCTTATGCTTATAATTTCAGCATTCAAGAAGCTGAGGCAGATTGTCTGCCATGAGTTGAAGGCTAGCCTGGCTACATGTAAGACTAGCAAAATAGTAATAGTAGTAGTAGTAGTAGTAGTAGTAGTAGTAGTAGTAGTAATATAATATGGATCGTGATTTGTGCCTTTTTCTTAGAACGGCTAGGGTCCAATGGAAGGACAGATCTGTCATGCAGTCTGTATCACTGAAGTCTAATTGCAATTTAAAAGTGCTGAGTGAGACTCTTAGCCAGGATTCTCCGATGCTCCAACATTGCGTGTGTGAGTGTATTTTGCTCAATATTTTCACTGAGGACAAAACAAGCCATCCAATCTGACATAGAAATGAGAAGCTGTTTGCAGACGTGCTTGAGTTTTATGTATGGTGTGGTGTCTTTTTAAAGTTTTGGGCTTAGCTATGAAAATCTGTTCCACTTTTGTGAAACTAAACATCTTGCCTCCTTGTAAACTATGGTGGCATATCTGTGGGAGACATCAAACCTTCTCATTTTGTAATTTTGGACTCAAGTTTCTAGGCCACATGTTTGAAGTCTTCTGCATGATTACAGACTGCGTGCATAATTTCTCCATGATGCTACCCTCTTCTGAAGTTTGAAAAGTAATCAGACACACATCCACACACACAAGCTTTCAGACTCTAGGCATGTGCACACTGTCCATTTCTTCTAGTCAGGATTTTGAATTTTCTCTTGGCAAGAAAACTCAAGATGGCAGCTTTCTTACAGAAATCAGATTATTTAGCCCAATCATCAAAGCGATCCTCAAGAGAGAAAGTGGGCACAAGTAACTCTTGCTCTGTCTTACGGGGGTAAGTCTAGAACAGTGGTGGCTACTCTGATAAACCCCTTGTCCATGGCTTTTCTGAGTTTAGGTTGTTGCTGCATATGCCCTGTATCAGATTGCTGCTCCTGCTGGAACACCGATCACTGGTTTCTAATGACACAGACAGAAGTCTAAAATGTGCCCTGGGAACCAAATCAAGGTTCTGGCTCTTTGTAGACAATCCAGGGCATCCTTGTCTTGCTCAGCTTCTGCAGGCCACTTGTCTCCTTTGGCATATGGCTGCCAAGCAGCCACTCTGACCTCTGCTCCCATTGTCTTGTTTCCCCCTTCTGTTTCTCTCCGACTCTGGCCCTCTGCGTTTCACTTCAGCTTCACTTTATGAGTTATACAGGGTGCACCTGGGTAAGCCAAAAGACTTTCCTGGGTTCAAGAGCCTTAATAGAATCCCAAAGCCAAGGCTTTTTGCCATATATGGCCACATAATTATAGACCCCAGACCACAGAATCATGTTTTAATACTTGCTGTATACCTCTTTAACAAGAACCTCACAGGCTACATAATTCATAAAGAAAAGAAATGTATTTCTGAGTTCTGGAGGTTGGGAAGATCAAGGTCAGGGCACCAGTAGGTTAGAGTCTGCTTTATCTGCTTGCAAGTTAGTGCTTTAAATGCATCATTCGGTAGGAGGATTGCCACGTCCTCACACAACAGAGGAGCAGAAGGGAGGCACCCACCCACCCACCCTTTTATGGTGGCATTGCTCCACTGACCCAGATGTCTCCAATAGGCCCCACCTCCCAAACCATTGCATACATGATTAGCAATTAAGCTCCTAACACATGAATTTTGTAGGAACTAAAAATACAGCATAGCAGAAAAGGACTTCTTTGGTGGGCTGCTTACTTATCCAACCTGTACCTGTTTGCAGCATACCTCCTGCTAAACTGGCTTCTCCAGATGACTTTCTAGTCATCCTCCTTCCCACACGAGGTTCACACTTATTGGAATGCTTTGTCAAGCCACCTACTTTAGAACCACCTCTTCTTTACAGTGTTAGTCCTCACTCCTCCCTTCATTCACAGTCTGCTTTGCTGCATCTGCTCAAACACAGCCCCCACGTCCATTCTTTCATTGGGAGGGTCTGTTCTCCACTTAATCCTGAATCTTGTTCATTTCCAAAGTTTATGATCAGGTCTTGCCTCTGATCTGAGACTCCCCTGGTAACTCTTCCTGTTTCATTTACTTCTTCATGATTGTCTAAAGTAGTGGTTCTCAACCTGTAGGTTGCAACTCCAGGTCAAATGACCTGTCACAGGGGTCGCCTAAGACCACCAGAAAACACAGATACTTACATTGTAATTCATAACAGGAGCAAATTTACAGTTATGAAGTAGCAATGAAAATAATTTTATGGTTGAGGGTCACCACAACATGAGGTTTAAGGGTTGCAGCATTAGGAAGGTTGAGAACCACTGGTCTAAAGCGTTCATTATTTTTGCACACCACTTGTGTCCATGTTTATATAGAATATGTATTTTCTGATGCTTGCTTCCTTATTTTGACCATAAGCTTTTAGAAACAGTCTGTTTATTCTGAACATTGAATCACCCTTGACCTGGTGCAATTGGTAATAGCATGGAAGTATTTGTCCATTGTCTTGTTTAGAGCTGACTTTTGTTAGGCATGTGTTTTCAGAAGTGTCCACCTAGAATACAATAACTAGAGACTAGTCTACCATCCACTGAAGAAACAAAAGGAAAATTCTTTTTCCATTTTATAGTCTAATATCTCCATGTTGTGTGACTTTTCCTGTAGTGGCATGAAGACATGTCTCTTCACCTTAGATAAGAAACTGATGGCAGATTAAAGAAATGATTCCCCTCCTACATCTAGCTTAGCAAAGCAGTGGATTTATTGGGGTTATTTATAGGAACATGGGGGAGGAGTTACTTACAGAAGCAGGGGTGATTCAAAGGCAGCTGCCTCTTGGGAAAGCCTACTCCAGCATGGGCGACGGCTCCTCTAAGGTGCATCCCTGGAGCCTTCTGAACAACTTGTAGATGACTCTTGGGGAATGGCTGCTTTTCCTTAACAACTGCCTGTAGCTTCTAGAACTTTGAAGGGATGCTTGTGAATCCTGTGATTTTCTGAGTTTCCTGAGCCTGGAAAGTTCCATGAGCTTCCTGAGTCCTGTAAGTTCCATGAACTTCCTGAGTCCTGTGAATTCCATGAGCTTCCTAAGTCCTGTAAGTTTTGTGAGCATCTCAAGCCTGTAAGCCTGCCTCTGCATTCCAGGAGGGAATATTTCAATTTGGAGGCAATATTTATACAACCCCCAATCAATTGGTATTTTGATTTCTGTGATGTTTTGTGTTTCTATCCCAACTCTCCCAGCACTGGGGTAAGAGTTTTGTGCCATCTAGTCCCTGCTCTATAAAAATGCCTTTCTTTTGATGTATGGTGCTTAGGAGGATTCTGCCACTTTTCTGGAGCAGGTGGTGGTAACTGGCCCTCAGAAGCTGTTGTTGTTGACCTTGGAGTGAGGCATTCATATAGGTCAGTTGTAATGCTATTATAAATTTAGAAGAATAGAGCACAGAGCTTTTGTGTTTTCTTCCTCTAATTGTTGGTGCATTATCTAATTTTTTTTTGTCTGTGGCTCATAGTAATTTATCACCATGGAGGGAGGAGTTGCAGAGATGGCCCCATTTACTTCTAATTCTCAATTTATCAAGGAGGCTTTCTATGTTTGCCCTAAGAACTTGACAGCTAATGAATGGTCATTCTGGCTTAAGTCAGTTTTCTTTTTTTTCCGTTGCTTTACTATTATTATTATTATTATTATTATTATTATTATTATTAAGTCAGTTTTCAATAATGAACCTAGGAGAAAGTTACTATCATATTACCCTCATTGTATACACACATTAGTAGAAGGATACACTAAGGTATATAACACTGAGTGACAGATCAGTGATGATGCATGGGTTGGAATACAGACAACCAACTTGCAATTGCCTCTTTATCTTGATACCAAACAATTGAGTGGTAACACAAACCTGTAATCCCAGGACCCAGGAGACTGGGGAGACACTGAGTCTAACAACAGCAGCAAAGAAATTGAGGTATAGTTCCATTGCCATAGATAACCGGTAACTTCCCATGTGAATAATAGAAGCTGTCACATAGAACAGGGCAAGAAAACATTAAAGGATGTGAAATGGCCGGAGCAACAATGGCTTTTCATTGGCATGAGCAGCATTGGAAAAACCAGGCGTGTCTTTTGCCATTCAGTAGGTTGATTTTGTTTCCTGCTCTCTGTGCTCTGGAAGAGAGGATAAGGAGGAAGGAAGCTATTGATGCCCTCCCAGACAAAGTTACTAGTGGAATTTTTCCTGAAAGGGAGTTCTATTGTTCCTTTCTACTAGGGTGAGAGGTCATTATTGCCAGCAAAATTGCAATGGTGTGAGGGCTGGTTGTCCACATGGATGTTTAGTTATTATGCAGAAATTGATTCCTGAACACACATACACACATATATGTTACATAAAGCTATTCTGATTAGTGTCAACAAATTTGATATTTTTCATCCCAAAGTCTCAAATCATGAAATATCTCACATTTTTTCTCTTGTCCAGAAATATCTATCACTTTACAGGACCAAACACTGAGAATGCCAGTGTGTTGTTTTTACTCTTGCATAATTGGGATAGATATGAAATGATAATTAATTTTAACTAGAGCCATTTACATTAGGGTATCATTTTCAGTAAAATGCATGAAACACTTCAACCAGCAAAATAAAGACTTCAGCTCTTCAGAATAAGTCCTGGTGTCTGATTTATGCTCTGTTCACAAATTATGGTAGAGCCATCTGCGTCGCTGTAGATTCTAGAAGATGAGGACTAATAACCACTGTCCATAAGAAGTGCAGCAGAATGGAATGTTTGTCTTTTAAATTTCCTTACTGGATGGTAAACTCATCTAAGCTAAAGAGCATCTTTTATCATCATCACATAAATCCCTGATGTTGCTGCAAAACACAGTATGTGGCATTGTCCAGCTGATGCCCAACCCACTGTAAACCAATACCCACTCTATCTATGCCATCTAACTAGGATGTTTTTATTTGAAACCCCAATTTATGTCTTATTTTCAAAGAATACTAATGTATAAGATGTGTTTTTCAGACTTTTAATCAACAGTATTTTATGTTCAGTTTTAGCTGTGCTGGACGTTAGCTGCCCATGCCATAGCTTTGATGTATTATTTATGGTTGAGAAAAGTATCATGGAGCAGGTAGTTTTCACATCCAGGTGATTCCACACATAACTCCACATCTGATAAAAGTATGATCAGGTCATTGATGCCTGACATAGAAATAGAAAATAAATGGAAATTTAATTAAAAAAATATAAAGTAGAACACGAGAAATGGGGATTGACATACAAAGACAAAGCAGTAATATTAACCCTTGAATCTGCTGAAGGATTGGATAAAGGTAATGTGATAAATTTTAGCAGAAATTAACATGGAGACCCATTCTGTGCACTCAGAACATTCCATGTAAATAAAAGCTGAGGAAAATGTGGTTTAAATGAAGTAAATATTATCCATGCCTCGCTAACATCCACCGGGCCCCTGGAACCACAAGAGTGGACTCTAAGCCTGCTGGAGTAGCAGGCTCTCATTTGCCTGAGTGAGTGACTCAGGTGACCACCATTTTAGTCAATCTGTGCTTGTATTTTTCTGGCCTCAAAGATTGGTTTCGAAGTGCTCTGAGCACCAAGAGGCCCAATACTTTCTGTCAGGATCATCAGCACATTCTCTAGTCAGGAACTAGCCAGCATATAACTTTCAGCACTGTGGAAAATATCTTGTTTCTAGGAGAACAGTTAACTGGAGAAGAAATCCAGTTCACACTCTGAAAACCTCAGAGGGATGTGGATGACTGAACTGGATATTAAATCCCTGTAACAGGGGGACTTAATAGTCCCTGCAAGAAATACACTTTATTTGTAGATTTTAGTTAGTTAAACTTGGGTAATTCTTTTTTTAAAAAACTTCTTATTGATTCTTTGTGGATTTCACATCATGCATCCCAATCCCATTCATCTCCCCACCCCTTCATATGTGCCCTCTCCTCTTACAACCTCTCCCACAAAATAAAATCAATTTAAAAAGAAAAAAAAAAGCAAAACAAAAAACAAACAAGCAAACAACCTCGTTGTGGAAGTTGTAGTGTGTAGTGTGTGACACAGTGAGTCACACAGTGTACCCTTTGGTCCATACATCTTTCCTTGTAAGTGTTCATTGTGATGCATTATTGGTCTGTGTGGTGGTATTGTGTTCCTCAAAATATTGTGCACCCTAATAAATTTATCTGGGGTCAAAGAACAGAACAGCCACTAGATACAGAGGTTAGAAAGTGGTGGCACTCACGCCTTTAATCCTAGCATTCCAGAGGCAGAGATCCGCCTGGATCTCTGTAAGTTCAAGGCCACATTGGAAACAGCCAGGCAAGGTGACACTTGCTTTTAATCGCAGAAAGCGAGCCTTTAATCCCAGGGAGTGACGGCAGAAAGAGAAAGATATATAAGGCGTGAAGACCAGAAACTACCACATTTGGCTGGTTAGGTTTTTAGGCTTCTAGCAGCAGTTCAGCTGAGAGCCATTCTGGATGAGGATTCAGAAACTTGCAGTCTGAGCAAACAAGACCAGTTGAGGAACTGTCAAGGTGAGGTAGCTGTGGCTTGTTCTTGATCTTCCAGCATTCACCCCAATAACTGGCCTCAGGTTTGATTTCATTAATAAGACCTGTTAAGATTCCTGCTACAGGTCTGGTTCGAGGCTTCTGGCTTCTGCTCTATCCTCGGTACTGGGCTCTCACTAGGACTCCTCTATGGATATCCTTTTGTTGCCCTGTGTCATGGAGATTGTGCAGCTTTGGATCTGTAGGTCTAGCCCCTTAACATGCTCCAGCAGTTCATAGATGAGGTGGGTGTTGGGGTGGGCCTGGTTCTGGACCTGGGTGGTAGCTGGGTTGGTCAGCCTTCCAGCTTTCCCTCAGCAACACCACCAGGGTGAGCTCTCCAGCGTTGTGCTGGAGAGCTCATCCACTGTAGCAGGCAGCAAGGAGCAGGGCCAGTTCTCCTGCTCTTGCACGCTCAGGGCTGGCTCACTGGCATCCACACCACCAGGGCCAACTCTACTGTTTGCAAGTGTTTGCAGGGCCCATTCTTGCAAGTGTTGCAGTTGGTGAGGTGCAGGGCCATATCTCCTGTCTGTTGCAGGTGGCAAGGGTTGGGGATTATTCTTTTTAGAAAGAATTTTTACTTAATAGTTTTGTTAAAAAAATTTCCTAAAATAATACAAAAATCATATTTTGGAAAAAACAAGATTCCTGAGCTTAGAAAATAGATTAGGGAGTTAGAATGTTTGGTTACCCATCTGTTGTAAAAACTTTAATAGAAGCATAATATCCATAAATGAATCCACAAATTTATTTCACTGCATTAATTTAAAAATTGAAGTATAACATACAAGTACACAAATCTTAAGTGTGGCAAGTTAAAAGAGAACACTTTTTTATCCACTAGATGACAATATAAAACATTGCCATGGCCCAAACACCCTTGTGATCATTGAGGTTTCAGTTTCCTTAGCTCCATTTCACAAGTTTTTGAACCCCAAACTGGAATTGCATTCAGCACAGTCCTTTGTGTTGGACTTCTCTCAATGTTTTGTCAGTGAATTATGCTATCACTCAAGTTTGCCATGTTCAGCATAGAATCTAATTGTGTGGATATATCACAGTTGGTTTATTCTATGATTGACGGATATTTGGGTTATGTCATACTTTGGTTATTGTGAATAAACTCTGAGCATCCTTTTAAATGCCTGTTTGTGTACAGATATGCTCAATTTTTGTGGATCTGCCCTAGGAGTTGAGCTACTGTGTCATAGGGAAAGGATGCATTTAGCTCCAGTAAACAATCAACAGTTTTCAGAACTGTCTGTGCCCATCTGAACTCCTGCACAGCACAGGGACATTCTGGTTAGTCACAGTCTTCCTAGGACTCGACTTTGTCAAATTTCAAATTCAGATGATGATGTGGTGATATTTTTATTATTTTTTTTTCTGATCATCAATAATCTTGAGAATTGCCTTACCTGCTGATCAAACTATTTAGATGTTTTCTTTTGTGAAGTACCCACTTGAGTCTGTCACATGTTTTATTTATTTAAAGTTCCATTACTATTATTACTATTATTTGGTGTGTGTGTGTGTGTGTGTGTGTGTGTGTGTCACGGTATGTGTGTAGGGTTGGATGACAACCTTCCTTTCATCTTGGGTTCCAGGGATTGAACTTGGGTCACTAGGCTTGGGCAGCTCACAACTGATTTCAGTGGTCCTGACCCACTTCTAAACGCTGTGTTTTTTTCTTACTGCTTTTCAACTGTATATATGAGACATTTGTATGATACAGATATCGCAAGTTTTGTCTTCTACTCTGTGACTGGACTTTACACACACACACACACACACACACACACACACACACACACACACACACTTTCTCTCTCTTTCTTTTTACTTTTTAAAATTTAAAACTCTATTATAGGA
The DNA here is from genome assembly GCF_903995425.1 of Onychomys torridus. Lineage (NCBI taxonomy): Eukaryota > Metazoa > Chordata > Mammalia > Rodentia > Cricetidae > Onychomys > Onychomys torridus. The sequence goes on along the minus strand of NC_050446.1, from coordinate 29,350,663 downwards.
AAGGGTGCAAAAAACCCCCAAAAAACAAAAAACAAAAACAAAACAAAAAACCAAACATCACACACCCAACTTAACTAGACCAAAATGAACAAAGACTATTGAACTCACTGAACTTCTCTACAGTTGGAGGAGCCGTTCAGAAGAGGGGTTGTGCGCACTGGATTTTGTACTTTCCCTACGGGATGCGTTTTTCTGCATTAACAAATATGAAAAATGGTGACAGGCCAAGAACAAGAGAAGCACTAGCTTCATGTCTTCTTCATAATTCACTGCCTGCCTTCAGCCCTTCCTCATATTCTAATGTTTACCCTTTCTCGTTCTATTTTCTAGAACATTGAACACATTAAAATCTATTAAGAACAGTAAATAGCACACTCCACCCACGTACATTTGGTACATTTGTTCACTCTCTTAATGGTGCCATTAAGGGACAGAGTTGTAAAACCAAATGTAATCTAGTTATCGATCTGTTCTTTTAGACTTAGTACTTTGAATCCCATTTGAATTTGTTTACCTGGCTTCTTGGCAGGAACCCATTTTCCTGTAAGTTTCTAGGGGGACTCATGCTTTTGTTCTTCATGTTTAAGCTTATGATCAACACAGGATGAATGTTCATATTTGAACATAGAAACACATACTTTCCCTCCCAGCTGAGCAGACCATTTATCACAGCAGCCTGTTTATCACAAACAGGTGACTACGTGTTTCTAAGCTCAGTATGTCCCATTGGTTTCGTGTCTAGGCTGGTATCAGCCATACATTGCATTTTACTTTTTCTGTACCAAGGCTTCAACCACTGAGGCTCCTCCCCCTCATTGTCCATGTGTTATTTGTATTTCTGTAGCTTTGAAATACATCTTGATATCTGCCAGCGAATCTCTTCAACTTTGTTCCTTTTCTTTTCTTTTCCTTCCTTGTCTTTTTTCTTTTCTTTTCTCTTTTTCTTTTATTAAGAGATTTTCTATTCGTTATACATATCAACCATGGATTCCCCTGTCCTCCCTCCTCTCACCCTCCAGCCATCCCCCCCAACCCACCCCCAATTCCCAACTCTTCCAAGGCAAGATCACCCCTGGGGAGTCAGCAGAGCTTGGTATATTCAGATGAGGCAGGTCCAAGCCCCTCCTCCCTGCACCAAGGCAGAGCAAAGTGTCCCATCATAGGCACTAGGTTTCAAAAAGCTGGCTCATGCATTAAAGACGGGTCCAATCCCACTGCCTGGGGGCCCCCTTAACAGTCTTAATGATCACCTTGACTCTTTTGTAATCTGTTTGTTGCTGTTTTCTCTACTGCCCCCTAATGCTGGTGTCTTCATTGGGGTTACCTTGAACCTGTAGATCAATTAGAGGGAATTGACACTGTATAATATCAAATCACACACATGGAACTGTTTCTTCTGTCAAGGGTTTGTTCACTTTTGTTAGATTTATTTTTCTGGCAATTTAATGTATTTTTTTCTTTGTGGTACTAGAAATGATGTTTCTAAAAAGTTGATCATTTATTGGGAAACACACTTGATTTTCAAATACCAAGCTGGTACTTTACAACTCTACTAAATTACTCTATTTTTGCTTACCTTCATGTGTATTCTGTGTAGAAGTTTATTTAAATTACTCTGAGGCATTGTTTTTTACTTTTTCAGTCTAGGTGGCATCAGTTGTGGAATTTTTCTGCTAGCCACCTATTTCAATGTTATTTCAATGGTTTCACATCAGCATGAACAGAAACCCCAAGACACCAAAGCAAAACATCTGAACATAAAGTTCTTTTCTCAAGGGGACTTTTATTCAACAAAGAGAGGGAAATGTAGATAACCGTCAGAAGAAGAGTTAAGTAGTTAAATATTCCTATAACTTTACTAAGAATAGCTATGTGGTATATATCACTAAAGGAGAATGAAGAAAATTATAATATTAAGGAGAAATGGAGAGCTGTGGGTATTGATGCTGGAGTGTTTTAACCAGTATTCAAGAATATTGTCAACAGAGCACTCGGTATGCAGAGACAGGTGGATCTCTATTTGTCTACTCTACATAGAGAATTCCAGGTTAGCTAGGGCTGGTGGATTTCTCTCTCTCTCTCTCTCTCTCTCTCTCTCTCTCTCTCTCTCTCTCTCTCTCTCTTTCTCTCTCATAATGCTTTTGCAACTTTATATTAAAAGAATTCTTTTCTGAATAAAATTTTCAAACGGGATCAAAGAAGTCAGAGAACACTGAACACATTAAAATCTGTTAAAACAACACATAAACCAAAACTTCATATAAAAAGGTGCAAAATATAGGCTGGGATGACGCCTGGGTTAATTCTAACAATCCTCCTGGGACAGGCTGCCTGCACACAAAGTATCCTGATGGGCAGAAAGAAAGTTTCTACTCCCGAACTCATTTCATTAGCGATTGTATAACTTTGATATTAGACAAAAATGTACAAGGATAATACAGGAAAAAAATAGGAACAGAAACACCAGGTAGAATATTAAAATTGGCAACTGCTTGTCATGATCAAATATGTGATGTCTACGTTGATTTTACTTCAGAAAGACAGACATTAGGGAGAGACAGCATGTAAATGTAATTTGCAAACCAGGAACTCTTCCCACAGCTGAAAAGACCGTGATGGGCATGATCGGTGTCCTGCTTAACCATGATATATGTGAAAAGAAAACCCTCTGCGCCTTGCTCAGTAGACACACTGTTTATTTAGGGCTTATTGAGGAAGAGTAAGACTGTTCTCCTTCGCATCCCAGAGAACTCTGTATTTGAAAACTTTCATATCAAGTGAAACAGTGCAGTTCATGTCTGAGAATCTATGATCTATAAATAGTTTATTCTTGGGTGTCAAGGAGTTCATTCAAGCACTTCCAGATACCGTTTGGTTTTGACATTCAGGCAAAGACAGACTGCTTATGTTTTAAGGCATTCCAACTTAAACTCCTGCTACATCTGGTTCTATATACATTTCATAAAAGAGCTTATCCATACATAAATAAGCCACTAGTCCCTGGAAATCCCACGACTGAGGCACTGTCATTAAATTATATAATAAGGAAGAAATGACTGCTATATAAACATTAGACTGAATGAAAAGCCTGCTGTTGTATTGCTTTAAGGAGGAAATAAAACAGGTATGAAGGTCTGAAAATATGAAAGGAAATGATTGATATTTATAGAGGATGCGATGTTTGTGTTTGTGTAGGTAATACAAAAAAAATTAGAACAAGTAGGAAATACAGTGTGTTGCTACAGGAAGCATAATTAGAACACGGTTAATGACATTTTATAGAGAAACAAAAGGCAGTTAGAAAGGGTAATAGAACTGAGCTTCCCTAGTTACTGACAACACAAATAAGCAGCTTGTTTAAAAGGGGTAGGTCTCATAAAAGTTTGTGAAGCCTTATTTCTAACATTAAACAAATTAAGGCAGATGTGGTAGGAAGGCTGAGATAGGTAGACCACTGCAAGTCTGAGACCAGCCTGGGGTACAGAATGAGTTCTGGGCCAGCCTGGGCTACAGAATGAGGCCCTGTCTCAAAACCCCTCAAATAAATAAAATCATGCAAACTTGTCAAGAAACATGAGAGAAGATAAAAATGAAGGGCCTGCTCACGGACACAGTCACTCATTGTGGTAGCTATCCTACATTAATTTACAACAAATGGACTTTAGTATGAAATAAAAGGTTTTTTTTCATGAAATTTATGATCCTGAGAAAAATACATGTTCAAGATCAAGCCCTGCTAGGCAGTGGTGGCACACGCCTTTAATCCCAGCACTTGGGAGGCAGAGCCAGGTGGATCTCTGTGAGTTCGAGGCCAGCCTGGTCTACAGAGTGAGATCCAGGACAAGCACCACAACTACACAGAGAAACCCTGTCTCAAAAAACAAACAAACAATCAAACAAAGAAAAGATCAAGTCCAGAAGATTTTCTCACAGTGTCATTACTTATTTCAATTTTACTGTTCAGTGTAGTGACTAAACCGTTTGTATGTATTTTAAAGATAGGGTTGTTGTTGTTGCCCAGGGTGACCTTAAGGTGCTGATTTTCCTGTCCCAGCCTCCTGGGTGCTAGGATTGAAGCATGAATTCCCATGCATGACTCAAAGCATATAAATGCAGGGATAGATAGATATGGCAGACTTTTTCTTTGGGCCACCAGCTCACAAAAAACAACACAAAGCTCAGTCTATAGCTTAGGCTTGTCCCATTAGCTCTCATAACTTAAATTAATCCATCTATATTAATTTACATGCTGCCACGTGGCTCATGTCTTTTACCTCTCCTCCTGCATGTCCTGCTTCCTCTACATCCGGCTGGCGACTCTGCCTTTTTTCCTCTCTGATTCCTCTCTGTCCTGAGAGGTCCCATCTAACTTCTTCCTGCCTAACTATTGGCCGTATACCTTTTTATTAAGCCAGTCACAGTGACACATCTTCACACAGTATAAAGGACTATTCCACAATAGACAGACCTTTGAAACACAATTGAGAAAGGCTAGAAGCATATGGATGCATAGAACCTTGATGTGTTTTTAGTAGATATTAAACACTTTTCTGTTTGCTAGGCTGTGCTTCTCTATTGTTTGCAGGATTCTGTTGACATGATCCTAGCTGGTATAGATACCTCATTTACTGTCTGTTATGACCAAACTTATTGATCCATCCGTTTTATTTCTTGTTCTTAACCCAGAATTAGCCATTTCCTTAAGAAGTTTTGCCTTACCCTATGGAAAATAGATTTTCAACATTACATTCTCTACAGCTGGCATAGAGCCTGCCATGCAGACCAGGCTGGCCCTGAACTTGCAGCCATCCTTCTGCCTCTGCTCCCAAGTGCTGGGATTACAGGTGTGAGCCAGACTTCACTTATGCCCTCATGTATTAACACTAACATCTTCTTCAACATTAGAAGTCATGGATGTTAAAGGCTTCAAGGATGAAAACTTTCAAGTATCCTATCACCATCAAGGATCTTTATTCTCTATCACACACTGAATCATCTCAGAAGAATAACAAAACTGGCTGGATGGCAGAAAAAGCTGATCAAGTTGTAAATACTGTCTGTGTTTTGATTTTGCAGGGGTAATTGTTTTGTCTGCTTTCATGGAAAGTGGGGATTATGCAGGTCTCTGCTGCTCCTAAAACAGAGGCACGTGCCAGCTCAGCATCCTCCTTTGAAAAGTCTTCAGATTGTCCACAGATAAAGGAAAACATGAAAGGGCTGCTCCAGCTGGCTGATGTTGAGCCTAGTAGAGGGTTAGCTGGTTAGCTTTTGGCTTATTACCAAAGGCTGCTGCAGTGCAATCAGTCAGGCCACCATCTCTACTGGGGATTCTAAAACAAGGTCACAACCAGGGCTGTCTTTGGTTTGTGGTCAAAGTATGACTTGGAGAGGTTTAACTGGCTGGTAAGGTTTAGCAACCCTTTATAACTACACATAACTACACAATTTAAACAAAACAGTGTGGTTATTATTGGAAACATTCACAAAAGCAACCAATTGCTCTCTTCAGCCATCTTGCTGCATCTTAACTTACCCTATGCAGACATTTTGGACCCAGCATTTCTGCTAGAGGAATGTATCATGTTTGGTTGCCCACTACCCATTTCCTGTACCTAGGCACAACATCATTAATTTCCTTTTAAAGAATTATCAGTCCTTAGAATGTCTACATTTTGGAGATGTCAGCCCCTAGCTTGCTGGACTCTCTTGGAGCTTGCTTCCTTGGCTGGAGTTCTTCAGAAATGGTACAGGACAGAGGGAGGTCATTCACCACAGTGATGGCAGAATGAGAAGGGATGGGCACCTGATTGCAGAATGAGAAGGAATGGGCATCACTCTGATTCTTAGCCTTTTAAAGCTTGTCTCCCTAAAATGCTTCTCTAACTGTCCTCTTACCTGTGTCCCACTACCAGTTGGATACATTCATCTTCTGTTTAAAGCTGGTTCCTGTTCTCTGTAACCTACCAACTAGCAGGACTCTGGGACAGTCTCTAGAACATATTGACATTTTCAAACCCCTCTGGTTGTCTGATTGTAACCATTTTCCTACAGCTCAGATCCTCCTTTCTCTGTTAAAGCAAGCTTTACAATTGCCTTAATTATGCTCATTCTCACTGTCTATCTCTCTCTGCTCCAATATGAGCTGTGTGAAGGCAGGTACTCTTGACTCACATTCATTTCTTTGAGTCATATTTACCAAGCACATAAGGCAATTCCTGGAATAGGTGCTCTGGAAGTATTTGTGTATTTAATTAATAAAGATTTTGTGTATGTGTGTGTGTATGTGTGTGCCCATGGAGGTCAGAGGATAATTTTGGGTGTTAATCTTCTCCTTTCACTTTGTTTGAAACAGGGTCTTTGTTGTTCACTATTGTGTGTTAGGCTAGCTGACCTCTGAGCTGCCAGAGACTCTCTTGTCTCTGTTCCCATCAGCCTTGGGGTTATAGACACACATGACCATGCCTGGCTTTACGTGGGTTCTGGAGATCTGAACTTGTGTCCCATGCTTGTACAGCGTGGACATTTCCAACTGAGATGCCTCCCTATCCTTTAATAAAGGTGTTTGAAAAATTGTCGTTCACACCTCTTGATTGTATGCACAATGCTTAGTACTTGGTTCCTGTGAGACCTAGGTATGTGCTTGCTGCCCTTGGCTTTGGTGTGGAATCACATTATGGGTTTCACAAAAATATGATTCAATGGAGGATGGTAACCAGTGACTCTCTACTTTCAAAAAATGAGGGAAACTGAATCCCATGGAGAGTTTACACAGAGGGAGTTTCAGCTGGTGATGCCTAACTCAAGCTTCTTCTACTTTGTAAGGGAAAGTTGGGAATTATCAATGACGTTGGTAAGGTAAAAGAAGATCTGATTACAAGTTGTAACATGAATTGCTAAACCGTCTTATTAATAAAAAGCCTGGAGCCAGATATTGGGTTAAAAACTGAAAGATCAGGGGAATAAAACAAGCCAGCCACAAGTTCTTACCAGTAGGAAATTCTCAGCCCAAGAAAGCTACTTCCTGTATACTCATGTCTTATATACCTTTCTGTGCTCTGCCGTCTTACTTCTTCTCTCTGCCCAGCTTCATCACTTCCTCTTTCTGCCCAGCTCTGTCACTTTCTGGCTGTCTGTACAGACCTACAGACCTTGATGGTTAACTAGTGCTGGGATTAAAGGTGTGTGCCACCATGCCTGGCTCTATTCCCAGTGTGGTCTTGAACTCACAGAGATCTGGATGGATCTCTGCCTCCCAGTGCTAGGATTAATGGCGTGTGCTACCTGCCTGACCTCTATGTTTAATATAGTGGCTATCTTTTTCCTGTGATCCCCAGGCAAGCTTTATTTGTTAGAGCACAAATAAAGTATCACCACAACAAGAGTAGAAATCATTGCATTCATTTTAATAAAAATTTAAAGTTTTAACTTAGTCCATATGAATGACAACTGAGCCCAGCCAATGTAATGCTATCATCAGGAGTGTGATCATCAGGTGGCAAGGGCATCCAGGAGAGGATGGCTGAGAAGTGATTGGTGCATTACCACAGAGACAGAGTCCAGATTGATGTTAATACCAGAATGTGACAGTTGCCAGCAGAAGGTAAACTGAGCACCTGATCCTGGACGGGGGGGGAAGTATTAACATTTATTAAGAAACTATTAGGTTTCTGGTGAGTTTTGTATATATCATTCTATAATATGACTTTTATATGTATTTTTCACATTATAGTTAAATAGACCCATGATAACTTTCATTTTATGAATAAAGAAATGGAAATAATGAAGATAGTTGATTTATAGCTATACACCGAGAGAGGGAAGACACAGGATCTGGTTTAGGTCAGTTGGTTCCTAGTCTCTGACTCTTTTTGTGGATCACTTCCAACACTGGAGATGTATTCAGTGTCAAAGCATAGGAAACCAACTGCCTTCTCTGGGTGAAGTCAGTGGAGTAAGTATATTAAAGGGCTGCCTCCCATTGTCAAGTTCTAAACCTTTTAATATCTACTACAACAATATATATATATATTTAAAAGGCATAGCTGCTTGGAGACAAGAAAACAGGAGGGGAAATGATTGATTAATAGATGGAAAAGTGATGATTGATGAGCAGTCTTGGGCTGTAAACATCCGGGAGGAGGAAGCTATAGTTGCTGGTCTTTGTACACTCTGATCAATCATTCAGAAAGATGCATACCGGGACTCCCGATGAGAGCTTTGCCATCCCTCTTGAGCCTGACTCATATGGGTAATGGCTTGTCAAGTGACCACAGACAAATTGGTCTTGGAGTCCCTGAAAGGCTGTGCCTATGTCAAAAACACATTTACTTAGGACTTCACTCATTCAGGGCTTCCTCTGCTGCCTGCATCCTGGCTTTTCCAAATAATAATAATAATAATAATAATAATAATAATAATAATAATAATAAACAAACAAACAAACAAATAAATAAATGGCTGGAGAGATGGCTCAGAGGTTAAGAGCACTGGCTGCTCTTCCAGAGGTCCTGTGTTCAATTCCCAGCAACCACATGGTGGCTCACAGTCATCTATAATGAGATCGGGTACTCCCTTCTTGCATGCAGGCATACATGGAGGCAGAATATTGTATGTGGTGGTATTGTGTTCCCCAAAATACTGTGCATGCTAATAAACTTACCGGGGGTCAGAGAACAGAACAGCCACAATATTAAACATAGAGGATAGGCACTGGTAGCACACACCTTTTTTCCCTCCTTTTTTAATTTATTATATTTGTGTTTTAATTTTACACATCAGCCATGGGTTCCCCTGTCCTCCCCCCTCCTGCCCCCGCCCCCTACCTTCCCCCTAGCCCCTCCCCTCCATTCCCATCTCCTCCAGGGCCAAGACTCCCCTGGGATTCAACTCAACCTGGTGGATTCAGTACAGGCAGGTCCAGTCCCCTCCTTCTAGGCTGAAAAATTTCAGTGACTTAACACAAATTCCTTGCCAGGAGATCAGATGTGTGACTACTGTGTCACAAGGCTGCAGTCAAGGAGCTTGTCAGTCAGGGATGTGTTTCTTCCACAGTCTCCAGGGAGGACCTTCTCAGCTTACAAGCGCTGCTGGAGTTCATTGGTTTGTGTCCTGCTTCCAACACTCACATTTCCCAGACCTCTGATCTCTTTGCCACAGCCCGCTTTCTGAGTTAGACTTCCTATTTCTCTCTCTTCAGTTTCTAAGGATCTTTATGGCTGTGGCGGAGCTAGTAGAAGAGCATGTGCCTGGCCTATCATGCTTGAGGACAGATCTTCATCACCCCAATAAAGAGAAAAACCATCCTTATGATTTTATTGTTTCAACCTGTGTAATGGAGCATGACTTCTTGATTTACAATCCTTTTGCTAATTATACCTAGAAAGTTCGTTTTGAAAGCAAGGCTTTGTAGTTTTAGGTTCTAGGACTGAGGATATTGTAGCTTGCCTGCCTGCCTGCCTCCCTCCCTCCCTCCCTCCCTTCCTCTCTCCATTCCTCCTTCCCTCCCTCCCTCCTTCTCTCCCTCCATTCCTTCCATCACCACATCTTAACAGTCTCAGGGTGGGTTTTCTGGAGTCAGACACTGAAAGCCTGTCTGGGCTGTAAAAGTACATCAAGAATTAAGTACCGAGGAAGGAAGCAAACAACAGTGAAGAACATTGAAGTGTGAGGCAGGCCTGAATACACTTTGGCCACTGCAAGGCCAGCTGTGGTGTGAATTGTTCGGTCTTGAGACACATGTCAAAGTGTCTGTTCCTATGCCATGCTCAGTCACTGGAGGGAGGTGCTAGGTGTAACCTGGCAGCTTTCTGTAGTGAAGGCAGATGCTGATGGAGTCTGTGGTTGGAGGTGAGCTGCTGGCTGTAGCCAGGAGGAAGCCCTTTCTTGAAGGAGGATCTGTGCTGTGCATCTTTGTGTTTAGAACACATAGGTCATGTGAATGAACAGAGGACTGGAGGTGTGTACTGATACTTATGTGACCTTTGATTATTTGGCTGGAAGCTGTTGGACCAGCTGAAATCCAGCAAAAATCATGGTAGAATTTTCATGGCTTTTATGATCCTTCTAATAGCTCAGGACAGAACTCAGTTGGATTCTTGGTAATGGCAACTATCTTGGAAGTTTCTGTGAAAGATTTAGGTTGTTAGAAGGAGTCTAATTGGTTCAAGCCACAGTCATGACCCACCTCTCTCACTAGTACTCATTGAGGGTGTAACTCAGGAATAAAGAGCTTGCCTGGTGTATATATGAGAGGCCCTGGATAAAAAAATTGGCAACTCTCATGCCAATATTCACTATCTTTGTCATCAACAAATTAAACATTGATACTGTGTAGTAAATATTGACTAGTCTGTACTAAGTATTTTGCATGTAACATCTCATATATCATTACAGTATGTTGAAACAGTTCAGGGAGTTGTTAGTATGGGGCCAGTGAGAGGCAGTATCCATGTTCTGCCATGTCCCCAGTGCTTCTTCCTCGGATGTGACATCACAGCTCAGTTGTGATATAGTGAGCAGCACCCATTCTGACCTAGAGCCTGACATGTAACCTATGATGTGATACGTTACCTTACAGCATGGAGTTCAGTTGTTTGAGTTCCAGAGCATCGTTTAAACAACTGACCCCAACACCAGTATGTTCTAGTATCTTTTGAGGGTGGGCACATTCTTATCTTTAAAGAAATACAAAATTGGAGGGTGGGAGATGGCTCAGTGGATCATGTGCTTGCCATGTATGCACAACGACCCAAGTTTGATGGCCAGAATCCATAGAAGAAATCCAGGTGTGATGGTGTGCACCTGTAATCCCAGCATGTTAGGATTCAGTATGGTGAAACAGTTCAGGAAGCTGGATCCGCGGGGCTCACTGACTAGCCTCCAATTGGTGAGCTCAGGGTCAATGAGAGATCCTGTCTCAAAACACACACACACACACACACACACACACACACACACACACATAAACAAGCCAAGGAAGGCAGAATGTGAGAAATGAATGACCCCTGAGGTTCTCTGGTCTCTGCATGTGTATAGGTACCCATGTGCATAGAATTGTTAGCTTATGCTTATAATTTCAGCATTCAAGAAGCTGAGGCAGATTGTCTGCCATGAGTTGAAGGCTAGCCTGGCTACATGTAAGACTAGCAAAATAGTAATAGTAGTAGTAGTAGTAGTAGTAGTAGTAGTAGTAGTAGTAGTAATATAATATGGATCGTGATTTGTGCCTTTTTCTTAGAACGGCTAGGGTCCAATGGAAGGACAGATCTGTCATGCAGTCTGTATCACTGAAGTCTAATTGCAATTTAAAAGTGCTGAGTGAGACTCTTAGCCAGGATTCTCCGATGCTCCAACATTGCGTGTGTGAGTGTATTTTGCTCAATATTTTCACTGAGGACAAAACAAGCCATCCAATCTGACATAGAAATGAGAAGCTGTTTGCAGACGTGCTTGAGTTTTATGTATGGTGTGGTGTCTTTTTAAAGTTTTGGGCTTAGCTATGAAAATCTGTTCCACTTTTGTGAAACTAAACATCTTGCCTCCTTGTAAACTATGGTGGCATATCTGTGGGAGACATCAAACCTTCTCATTTTGTAATTTTGGACTCAAGTTTCTAGGCCACATGTTTGAAGTCTTCTGCATGATTACAGACTGCGTGCATAATTTCTCCATGATGCTACCCTCTTCTGAAGTTTGAAAAGTAATCAGACACACATCCACACACACAAGCTTTCAGACTCTAGGCATGTGCACACTGTCCATTTCTTCTAGTCAGGATTTTGAATTTTCTCTTGGCAAGAAAACTCAAGATGGCAGCTTTCTTACAGAAATCAGATTATTTAGCCCAATCATCAAAGCGATCCTCAAGAGAGAAAGTGGGCACAAGTAACTCTTGCTCTGTCTTACGGGGGTAAGTCTAGAACAGTGGTGGCTACTCTGATAAACCCCTTGTCCATGGCTTTTCTGAGTTTAGGTTGTTGCTGCATATGCCCTGTATCAGATTGCTGCTCCTGCTGGAACACCGATCACTGGTTTCTAATGACACAGACAGAAGTCTAAAATGTGCCCTGGGAACCAAATCAAGGTTCTGGCTCTTTGTAGACAATCCAGGGCATCCTTGTCTTGCTCAGCTTCTGCAGGCCACTTGTCTCCTTTGGCATATGGCTGCCAAGCAGCCACTCTGACCTCTGCTCCCATTGTCTTGTTTCCCCCTTCTGTTTCTCTCCGACTCTGGCCCTCTGCGTTTCACTTCAGCTTCACTTTATGAGTTATACAGGGTGCACCTGGGTAAGCCAAAAGACTTTCCTGGGTTCAAGAGCCTTAATAGAATCCCAAAGCCAAGGCTTTTTGCCATATATGGCCACATAATTATAGACCCCAGACCACAGAATCATGTTTTAATACTTGCTGTATACCTCTTTAACAAGAACCTCACAGGCTACATAATTCATAAAGAAAAGAAATGTATTTCTGAGTTCTGGAGGTTGGGAAGATCAAGGTCAGGGCACCAGTAGGTTAGAGTCTGCTTTATCTGCTTGCAAGTTAGTGCTTTAAATGCATCATTCGGTAGGAGGATTGCCACGTCCTCACACAACAGAGGAGCAGAAGGGAGGCACCCACCCACCCACCCTTTTATGGTGGCATTGCTCCACTGACCCAGATGTCTCCAATAGGCCCCACCTCCCAAACCATTGCATACATGATTAGCAATTAAGCTCCTAACACATGAATTTTGTAGGAACTAAAAATACAGCATAGCAGAAAAGGACTTCTTTGGTGGGCTGCTTACTTATCCAACCTGTACCTGTTTGCAGCATACCTCCTGCTAAACTGGCTTCTCCAGATGACTTTCTAGTCATCCTCCTTCCCACACGAGGTTCACACTTATTGGAATGCTTTGTCAAGCCACCTACTTTAGAACCACCTCTTCTTTACAGTGTTAGTCCTCACTCCTCCCTTCATTCACAGTCTGCTTTGCTGCATCTGCTCAAACACAGCCCCCACGTCCATTCTTTCATTGGGAGGGTCTGTTCTCCACTTAATCCTGAATCTTGTTCATTTCCAAAGTTTATGATCAGGTCTTGCCTCTGATCTGAGACTCCCCTGGTAACTCTTCCTGTTTCATTTACTTCTTCATGATTGTCTAAAGTAGTGGTTCTCAACCTGTAGGTTGCAACTCCAGGTCAAATGACCTGTCACAGGGGTCGCCTAAGACCACCAGAAAACACAGATACTTACATTGTAATTCATAACAGGAGCAAATTTACAGTTATGAAGTAGCAATGAAAATAATTTTATGGTTGAGGGTCACCACAACATGAGGTTTAAGGGTTGCAGCATTAGGAAGGTTGAGAACCACTGGTCTAAAGCGTTCATTATTTTTGCACACCACTTGTGTCCATGTTTATATAGAATATGTATTTTCTGATGCTTGCTTCCTTATTTTGACCATAAGCTTTTAGAAACAGTCTGTTTATTCTGAACATTGAATCACCCTTGACCTGGTGCAATTGGTAATAGCATGGAAGTATTTGTCCATTGTCTTGTTTAGAGCTGACTTTTGTTAGGCATGTGTTTTCAGAAGTGTCCACCTAGAATACAATAACTAGAGACTAGTCTACCATCCACTGAAGAAACAAAAGGAAAATTCTTTTTCCATTTTATAGTCTAATATCTCCATGTTGTGTGACTTTTCCTGTAGTGGCATGAAGACATGTCTCTTCACCTTAGATAAGAAACTGATGGCAGATTAAAGAAATGATTCCCCTCCTACATCTAGCTTAGCAAAGCAGTGGATTTATTGGGGTTATTTATAGGAACATGGGGGAGGAGTTACTTACAGAAGCAGGGGTGATTCAAAGGCAGCTGCCTCTTGGGAAAGCCTACTCCAGCATGGGCGACGGCTCCTCTAAGGTGCATCCCTGGAGCCTTCTGAACAACTTGTAGATGACTCTTGGGGAATGGCTGCTTTTCCTTAACAACTGCCTGTAGCTTCTAGAACTTTGAAGGGATGCTTGTGAATCCTGTGATTTTCTGAGTTTCCTGAGCCTGGAAAGTTCCATGAGCTTCCTGAGTCCTGTAAGTTCCATGAACTTCCTGAGTCCTGTGAATTCCATGAGCTTCCTAAGTCCTGTAAGTTTTGTGAGCATCTCAAGCCTGTAAGCCTGCCTCTGCATTCCAGGAGGGAATATTTCAATTTGGAGGCAATATTTATACAACCCCCAATCAATTGGTATTTTGATTTCTGTGATGTTTTGTGTTTCTATCCCAACTCTCCCAGCACTGGGGTAAGAGTTTTGTGCCATCTAGTCCCTGCTCTATAAAAATGCCTTTCTTTTGATGTATGGTGCTTAGGAGGATTCTGCCACTTTTCTGGAGCAGGTGGTGGTAACTGGCCCTCAGAAGCTGTTGTTGTTGACCTTGGAGTGAGGCATTCATATAGGTCAGTTGTAATGCTATTATAAATTTAGAAGAATAGAGCACAGAGCTTTTGTGTTTTCTTCCTCTAATTGTTGGTGCATTATCTAATTTTTTTTTGTCTGTGGCTCATAGTAATTTATCACCATGGAGGGAGGAGTTGCAGAGATGGCCCCATTTACTTCTAATTCTCAATTTATCAAGGAGGCTTTCTATGTTTGCCCTAAGAACTTGACAGCTAATGAATGGTCATTCTGGCTTAAGTCAGTTTTCTTTTTTTTCCGTTGCTTTACTATTATTATTATTATTATTATTATTATTATTATTAAGTCAGTTTTCAATAATGAACCTAGGAGAAAGTTACTATCATATTACCCTCATTGTATACACACATTAGTAGAAGGATACACTAAGGTATATAACACTGAGTGACAGATCAGTGATGATGCATGGGTTGGAATACAGACAACCAACTTGCAATTGCCTCTTTATCTTGATACCAAACAATTGAGTGGTAACACAAACCTGTAATCCCAGGACCCAGGAGACTGGGGAGACACTGAGTCTAACAACAGCAGCAAAGAAATTGAGGTATAGTTCCATTGCCATAGATAACCGGTAACTTCCCATGTGAATAATAGAAGCTGTCACATAGAACAGGGCAAGAAAACATTAAAGGATGTGAAATGGCCGGAGCAACAATGGCTTTTCATTGGCATGAGCAGCATTGGAAAAACCAGGCGTGTCTTTTGCCATTCAGTAGGTTGATTTTGTTTCCTGCTCTCTGTGCTCTGGAAGAGAGGATAAGGAGGAAGGAAGCTATTGATGCCCTCCCAGACAAAGTTACTAGTGGAATTTTTCCTGAAAGGGAGTTCTATTGTTCCTTTCTACTAGGGTGAGAGGTCATTATTGCCAGCAAAATTGCAATGGTGTGAGGGCTGGTTGTCCACATGGATGTTTAGTTATTATGCAGAAATTGATTCCTGAACACACATACACACATATATGTTACATAAAGCTATTCTGATTAGTGTCAACAAATTTGATATTTTTCATCCCAAAGTCTCAAATCATGAAATATCTCACATTTTTTCTCTTGTCCAGAAATATCTATCACTTTACAGGACCAAACACTGAGAATGCCAGTGTGTTGTTTTTACTCTTGCATAATTGGGATAGATATGAAATGATAATTAATTTTAACTAGAGCCATTTACATTAGGGTATCATTTTCAGTAAAATGCATGAAACACTTCAACCAGCAAAATAAAGACTTCAGCTCTTCAGAATAAGTCCTGGTGTCTGATTTATGCTCTGTTCACAAATTATGGTAGAGCCATCTGCGTCGCTGTAGATTCTAGAAGATGAGGACTAATAACCACTGTCCATAAGAAGTGCAGCAGAATGGAATGTTTGTCTTTTAAATTTCCTTACTGGATGGTAAACTCATCTAAGCTAAAGAGCATCTTTTATCATCATCACATAAATCCCTGATGTTGCTGCAAAACACAGTATGTGGCATTGTCCAGCTGATGCCCAACCCACTGTAAACCAATACCCACTCTATCTATGCCATCTAACTAGGATGTTTTTATTTGAAACCCCAATTTATGTCTTATTTTCAAAGAATACTAATGTATAAGATGTGTTTTTCAGACTTTTAATCAACAGTATTTTATGTTCAGTTTTTAGCTGTGCTGGACGTTAGCTGCCCATGCCATAGCTTTGATGTATTATTTATGGTTGAGAAAAGTATCATGGAGCAGGTAGTTTTCACATCCAGGTGATTCCACACATAACTCCACATCTGATAAAAGTATGATCAGGTCATTGATGCCTGACATAGAAATAGAAAATAAATGGAAATTTAATTAAAAAAATATAAAGTAGAACACGAGAAATGGGGATTGACATACAAAGACAAAGCAGTAATATTAACCCTTGAATCTGCTGAAGGATTGGATAAAGGTAATGTGATAAATTTTAGCAGAAATTAACATGGAGACCCATTCTGTGCACTCAGAACATTCCATGTAAATAAAAGCTGAGGAAAATGTGGTTTAAATGAAGTAAATATTATCCATGCCTCGCTAACATCCACCGGGCCCCTGGAACCACAAGAGTGGACTCTAAGCCTGCTGGAGTAGCAGGCTCTCATTTGCCTGAGTGAGTGACTCAGGTGACCACCATTTTAGTCAATCTGTGCTTGTATTTTTCTGGCCTCAAAGATTGGTTTCGAAGTGCTCTGAGCACCAAGAGGCCCAATACTTTCTGTCAGGATCATCAGCACATTCTCTAGTCAGGAACTAGCCAGCATATAACTTTCAGCACTGTGGAAAATATCTTGTTTCTAGGAGAACAGTTAACTGGAGAAGAAATCCAGTTCACACTCTGAAAACCTCAGAGGGATGTGGATGACTGAACTGGATATTAAATCCCTGTAACAGGGGGACTTAATAGTCCCTGCAAGAAATACACTTTATTTGTAGATTTTAGTTAGTTAAACTTGGGTAATTCTTTTTTTAAAAAAACTTCTTATTGATTCTTTGTGGATTTCACATCATGCATCCCAATCCCATTCATCTCCCCACCCCTTCATATGTGCCCTCTCCTCTTACAACCTCTCCCACAAAATAAAATCAATTTAAAAAGAAAAAAAAAGCAAAACAAAAAACAAACAAGCAAACAACCTCGTTGTGGAAGTTGTAGTGTGTAGTGTGTGACACAGTGAGTCACACAGTGTACCCTTTGGTCCATACATCTTTCCTTGTAAGTGTTCATTGTGATGCATTATTGGTCTGTGTGGTGGTATTGTGTTCCTCAAAATATTGTGCACCCTAATAAATTTATCTGGGGTCAAAGAACAGAACAGCCACTAGATACAGAGGTTAGAAAGTGGTGGCACTCACGCCTTTAATCCTAGCATTCCAGAGGCAGAGATCCGCCTGGATCTCTGTAAGTTCAAGGCCACATTGGAAACAGCCAGGCAAGGTGACACTTGCTTTTAATCGCAGAAAGCGAGCCTTTAATCCCAGGGAGTGACGGCAGAAAGAGAAAGATATATAAGGCGTGAAGACCAGAAACTACCACATTTGGCTGGTTAGGTTTTTAGGCTTCTAGCAGCAGTTCAGCTGAGAGCCATTCTGGATGAGGATTCAGAAACTTGCAGTCTGAGCAAACAAGACCAGTTGAGGAACTGTCAAGGTGAGGTAGCTGTGGCTTGTTCTTGATCTTCCAGCATTCACCCCAATAACTGGCCTCAGGTTTGATTTCATTAATAAGACCTGTTAAGATTCCTGCTACAGGTCTGGTTCGAGGCTTCTGGCTTCTGCTCTATCCTCGGTACTGGGCTCTCACTAGGACTCCTCTATGGATATCCTTTTGTTGCCCTGTGTCATGGAGATTGTGCAGCTTTGGATCTGTAGGTCTAGCCCCTTAACATGCTCCAGCAGTTCATAGATGAGGTGGGTGTTGGGGTGGGCCTGGTTCTGGACCTGGGTGGTAGCTGGGTTGGTCAGCCTTCCAGCTTTCCCTCAGCAACACCACCAGGGTGAGCTCTCCAGCGTTGTGCTGGAGAGCTCATCCACTGTAGCAGGCAGCAAGGAGCAGGGCCAGTTCTCCTGCTCTTGCACGCTCAGGGCTGGCTCACTGGCATCCCACACCACCAGGGCCAACTCTACTGTTTGCAAGTGTTTGCAGGGCCCATTCTTGCAAGTGTTGCAGTTGGTGAGGTGCAGGGCCATATCTCCTGTCTGTTGCAGGTGGCAAGGGTTTGGGGATTATTCTTTTTAGAAAGAATTTTTACTTAATAGTTTTGTTAAAAAAATTTCCTAAAATAATACAAAAATCATATTTTGGAAAAAACAAGATTCCTGAGCTTAGAAAATAGATTAGGGAGTTAGAATGTTTGGTTACCCATCTGTTTGTAAAAACTTTAATAGAAGCATAATATCCATAAATGAATCCACAAATTTATTTCACTGCATTAATTTAAAAATTGAAGTATAACATACAAGTACACAAATCTTAAGTGTGGCAAGTTAAAAGAGAACACTTTTTTATCCACTAGATGACAATATAAAACATTGCCATGGCCCAAACACCCTTGTGATCATTGAGGTTTCAGTTTCCTTAGCTCCATTTCACAAGTTTTTGAACCCCAAACTGGAATTGCATTCAGCACAGTCCTTTGTGTTGGACTTCTCTCAATGTTTTGTCAGTGAATTATGCTATCACTCAAGTTTGCCATGTTCAGCATAGAATCTAATTGTGTGGATATATCACAGTTGGTTTATTCTATGATTGACGGATATTGGGTTATGTCATACTTTGGTTATTGTGAATAAACTCTGAGCATCCTTTTAAATGCCTGTTTGTGTACAGATATGCTCAATTTTTGTGGATCTGCCCTAGGAGTTGAGCTACTGTGTCATAGGGAAAGGATGCATTTAGCTCCAGTAAACAATCAACAGTTTTCAGAACTGTCTGTGCCCATCTGAACTCCTGCACAGCACAGGGACATTCTGGTTAGTCACAGTCTTCCTAGGACTCGACTTTGTCAAATTTCAAATTCAGATGATGATGTGGTGATATTTTTATTATTTTTTTTTCCTGATCATCAATAATCTTGAGAATTGCCTTACCTGCTGATCAACTATTTAGATGTTTTCTTTTGTGAAGTACCCACTTGAGTCTGTCACATGTTTTTATTTATTTAAAGTTCCATTACTATTATTACTATTATTTGGTGTGTGGTGTGTGTGTGTGTGTGTGTGTGTCACGGTATGTGTGTAGGGTTGGATGACAACCTTCCTTTCATCTTGGGTTCCAGGGATTGAACTTGGGTCCACTAGGCTTTGGGCAGCTCACAACTGATTTCAGTGGTCCTGACCCACTTCTAAACGCTGTGTTTTTTTCTTACTGCTTTTCAACTGTATATATGAGACATTTGTATGATACAGATATCGCAAGTTTTGTCTTCTACTCTGTGACTGGACTTTACACACACACACACACACACACACACACACACACACACACACACTTTCTCTCTCTTTCTTTTTACTTTTTAAAAATTTAAAAACTCTATTATAGGAAAGGGGTGCAAAAAACCCCCAAAAAACAAAAAACAAAAACAAAACAAAAAACCAAACATCACACACCCAACTTAACTAGACCAAAATGAACAAAGACTATTGAACTCACTGAACTTCTCTACAGTTGGAGGAGCCGTTCAGAAGAGGGGTTGTGCGCACTGGATTTTGTACTTTCCCTACGGGATGCGTTTTTTCTGCATTAACAAATATGAAAAATGGTGACAGGCCAAGAACAAGAGAAGCACTAGCTTCATGTCTTCTTCATAATTCACTGCCTGCCTTCAGCCCTTCCTCATATTCTAATGTTTACCCTTTCTCGTTCTATTTTCTAGAACATTGAACACATTAAAATCTATTAAGAACAGTAAATAGCACACTCCACCCACGTACATTTGGTACATTTGTTCACTCTCTTAATGGTGCCATTAAGGGACAGAGTTGTAAAACCAAATGTAATCTAGTTTATCGATCTGTTCTTTTAGACCTTAGTACTTTGAATCCCATTTGAATTTGTTTACCTGGCTTCTTGGCAGGAACCCATTTTCCTGTAAGTTTCTAGGGGGACTCATGCTTTTGTTCTTCATGTTTAAGCTTATGATCAACACAGGATGAATGTTCATATTTGAACATAGAAACACATACTTTCCCTCCCAGCTGAGCAGACCATTTATCACAGCAGCCTGTTTATCACAAACAGGTGACTACGTGTTTCTAAGCTCAGTATGTCCCATTGGTTTCCGTGTCCTAGGCTGGTATCAGCCATACATTGCATTTTACTTTTTCTGTACCAAGGCTTCAACCACTGAGGCTCCTCCCCCTCATTGTCCATGTGTTATTTGTATTTCTGTAGCTTTGAAATACATCTTGATATCTGCCAGCGAATCTCTTCAACTTTGTTCCTTTTCTTTTCTTTTCCTTCCTTGTCTTTTTTCTTTTCTTTTCTCTTCTTTTCTCTTTTTCTTTTATTAAGAGATTTTCTATTCGTTATACATATCAACCATGGATTCCCCTGTCCTCCCTCCTCTCACCCTCCAGCCATCCCCCCCAACCACCCCCAATTCCCAACTCTTCCAAGGCAAGATCACCCCTGGGGGAGTCAGCAGAGCTTGGTATATTCAGATGAGGCAGGTCCAAGCCCCTCCTCCTGCACCAAGGCAGAGCAAAGTGTCCCATCATAGGCACTAGGTTTCAAAAAAGCTGGCTCATGCATTACAAGACGGGTCCAATCCCACTGCCTGGGGGCCCCCTTAACAGTCTTAATGATCACCTTGACTCTTTTTGTAATCTGTTTGTTGCTGTTTTCCTCTACTGCCCCCCTAATGCTGGTGTCCTTCATTGGGGTTACCTTGAACCTGTAGATCAATTAGAGGGAATTGACACTGTATAATATCAAATCACACACATGGAACTGTTTCTTCTGTCAAGGGTTTGTTTCACTTTTGTTAGATTTATTTTTCTGGCAATTTAATGTATTTTTTTCTTTGTGGTACTAGAATGATGTTTCTAAAAAGTTGATCATTTATTGGGAAACACACTTGATTTTCAAATACCAAGCTGGTACTTTACAACTCTAACTAAATTACTCTATTTTTGCTTACCTTCATGTGTATTCTGTGTAGAAGTTTATTTAAATTACTCTGAGGCATTGTTTTTACTTTTCAGTCTAAGGTGGCATCAGTTGTGGAATTTTTCTGCTAGCCACCTATTTCAATGTTATTTCAATGGTTTCACATCAGCATGAACAGAAACCCCAAGACACCAAAAGCAAAACATCTGAACATAAAGTTCTTTTCTCAGGGGAACTTTTATTCAACAAAGAGAGGGAAATGTAGATAACCGTCAGAAGAAGAGTTAAGTAGTTAAATATTCCTATAACTTTACTAAGAATAGCTATGTGGTATATATCACTAAAGGAGAATGAAGAAAATTATAATATTAAGGAGAAATGGAGAGCTGTGGGTATTGATGCTGGAGTGTTTTTAACCAGTATTCAAGAATATTGTCAACAGAGCACTCGGTATGCAGAGACAGGTGGATCTCTATTTGTCTACTCTACATAGAGAATTCCAGGTTAGCTAGGGCTGGTGGATTTCTCTCTCTCTCTCTCTCTCTCTCTCTCTCTCTCTCTCCTCTCTCTCTCTCTTTCTCTCTCATAATGCTTTTGCAACTTTATATTAAAAGAATTCTTTTCTGAATAAAATTTTCAAAACGGGATCAAAGAAGTCAGAGAACACTGAAACACATTAAAATCTGTTTTAAAAACAACACATAAACCAAAACTTCATATAAAAAAGGTGCAAAATATAGGCTGGGATGACGCCTGGGTTAATTCTAACAATCCTCCTGGGACAGGCTGCCTGCCACACAAAGTATCCTGATGGGCAGAAAGAAAGTTTCTACTCCGAACTCATTTCATTAGCGATTGGTATAACTTTGATATTAGACAAAAAATGTACAAGGATAATACAGGAAAAAAATAGGAACAGAAACACCAGGTAGAATATTAAAATTGGCAACTGCTTGTCCATGATCAAATATGTGATGTCTACGTTGATTTTACTTCAGAAAGACAGACATTAGGGAGAGACAGCATGTAAATGTAATTTGCAAACCAGGAACTCTTCCCACAGCTGAAAAGACCGTGATGGGCATGATCGGTTGTCCTGCTTAACCATGATATATGTGAAAAGAAAACCCTCTGCCGCCTTGCTCAGTAGACACACTGTTATTTAGGGCTTATTGAGGAAGAGTAAGACTGTTCTCCTTCGCATCCCAGAGAACTCTGTATTTGAAAACTTTCATATCAAGTGAAACAGTGCAGTTCATGTCTGAGAATCTATGATCTATAAATAGTTTATTCTTGGGTGTCAAGGAGTTCATTCAAGCACTTCCAGATACCGTTTGGTTTTGACATTCAGGCAAAGACAGACTGCTTATGTTTTAAGGCATTCCAACTTAAACTCCTGCTACATCTGGTTCTATATACATTTCATAAAAGAGCTTATCCATACATAAATAAGCCACTAGTCCCTGGAAATCCCACGACTGAGGCACTGTCATTAAATTATATAATAAGGAAGAAATGACTGCTATATAAACATTAGACTGAATGAAAAGCCTGCTGTTGTATTGCTTTAAGGAGGAAATAAAACAGGTATGAAGGTCTGAAAATATGAAAGGAAATGATTGATATTTATAGAGGATGCGATGTTTGTGTTTGTGTAGGTAATACAAAAAAAATTAGAACAAGTAGGAAATACAGTGTGTGTTGCTACAGGAAGCATAATTAGAACACGGTTAATGACATTTTACAGAGAAACAAAAGGCAGTTAGAAAGGGTAATAGAACTGAGCTTCCCTAGTTACTGACAACACAAATAAGCAGCTTGTTTAAAAGGGGTAGGTCTCATAAAAGTTTGTGAAGCCTTATTTCTAACATTAAACAAATTAAGGCAGATGTGGTAGGGAAGCTGAGATAGGTAGACCCAGCTGCAAGTCTTGAGACAGCCTGCGGACAGAAGGAGTTCTGCGGCCAGCCTGGCTACAGAATAGAGGCCCTGGGCTCAAAACCCCTCAAATAAATAAACTAAATCATGCAACTTGCAAAACATGAGAGAAGATAAAAAATGAGGGCCTCCTCCCGGACACAGTCACTCATTCTGGAGCTATCCTCATTAATTTACAACAAATGCCTACTTTAGTATGAAATAAAGTTTTTTTTCATGAAATTAATGATCCTGAGAAACAATACATGTTCAAGATCAAGCCCTGCTAGCAGTGGTGGCACACCCTTTAATCCCAGCACTTGGGAAAGCAGGCAGGCATCTCTGTGAGTTTGAGACCAGCCTGTCTACCAAGAGATACCAGGACAGTCACATTAACGTTAAACCAGAGAAACCCTGTCTCAAAAAACAAACAAAAATAAAACAAAAAAAAGATCAATCCCACGAAGATTTTCTCCACAGATGTCATACTTTATTCAATTTTACTGCTTCAGTGATGACTAAACCTTTGTATGCTATTTTAAAGCATTAGGGTTGTTTGGTTGCCCAGGGTGGACCTTAAGTGCTGAGTTCCTGTCCCAGCCCTCCTGGGTGTTAGGATGGAAGCCATGAATTCCCATGCATGACTCAAAGCATTAAATGCAGGATAGATAGATATGGCAGACTTTGTCTATTGGGCCACCAGCTCACAAAAAACAAACACCAAAGCCTCAGTCTATAGCTTAGGGCTTCATGTCCCATTAGCTCTCATTAACTTAAATGAATCCATCTATATTAATTTACTGCCTGCCACGTGGCTTCATGTACTTTTAGCCTCTCCTCCTGGCATGTCTGCTTCCTCTACACCGGCTGGCGACTCTGCCTTTTTTCCTCTCTGATTCCTCTCTGTCCTGAGACTCCATCTAACTTCTTCCTGCCTAACTATTGGCCGTATACCTTTATTAAGCAGTCACAAGTGACACGATCTTCACACAGTCATAAAGGACTATTCCACAAAGACAGACCTTTGAAAACAATTGAGAAAGGCATAGAAGCATTGGATGCACTAGGAACCTTGATGATGTTTTTAGTAGTATTAAACACTTTTTGTTGCGAGGCTGTTGCTTCTCTATGTTTGCAGTTCTGTTGACATGATCCTAGTGGTGATAGATACCTCATTTACGTCTGTTTATGACCAAACTTATTGATCCATCCGTTTTATTCTGGTTTTCTGTAACCCAGAATTAGCCATCCTTAAAAGAAGTTATTTTGCCCATTACCCTATGCGAAATAGATTCTTACATTACATTCTCTTACAGTGGGCATAGAGCCTGCCATGCAGACCAGGCGGCCCGAACTTGCAGCCATCCTTCCTGCCTCTGCTCCCAAGTGCTTGATTACAGGTGTGAGCCAGACTTCACTCATATTGCCCTCATGGATTAACACAAACATCTTCTTCAACATTAGACAGTCATGGATGTTGAAAGCTTAAAGGATGGAAAACACCTTATCAAGTATACCTATCACCATCAAGGATCTTTATTCTCTAGCACACACTGAATCATCTCAGAAGAATAACAAAACTGGCTGATCCAGAAAAAGCTGATCAAGTTTAAATAAACTGATCTGTGCTTTTGATTTTTGCAGGGGTAATTGTTTTGTCTGCTTATCATGAGAGAGTGGGGATTAGTATAGCAGGTCTCTGCTGCTCCTAAAACAGAGGCACGTGCCAGCTCAGCCATCACCCTTTTGAAAAGTACTTCAGATTGTCCACGAATAAGGACCAAACATGAAAGGGCGGCCCTTCCGTGGCTGATGTTTGAGCCTAAGTAGAAGGGTTAGCTTGGTTAGCGTTTGCTTATTACCAAAAGCTGCCCCTGCAGTGCAAATCAGTGCAGGCCACCATCTCTACTGGGGATTCTAAACAGGTCACAACCCAGGCTGTCTTTGCGTTTGTGCGTCAAAGTATGACTTGGAGAGGTTCAAAAGGAAGCAACCAAAACGGTAGAGGATAAGGTTTAGCAACCCTT